>NC_133618.1:596935812-597030798 GCF_048593235.1 Sminthopsis crassicaudata
AGTTTTTCTGAAATCTGTGATTTCTTATAGCATAATAGTATTCTGTTACAATCCTATGACACAACTTGCTTAGTCATTCTCCAATTGGTGGGTTTCCCCTCCGTTTCTAATTCTTAGCCTCTAAAAAAAAGAGGTGCTATAAATTTTTGTACAAATAGGTTTTAAAAAAAAAAAACCTCTTTGGAATTCTGGATCAAAGGGTATGCACAGTTTTATAATCCTTTGGGCATAGTTCCAAATTGTTCTCCAGAATGATTAGATCAGTTGACAACTCCACCAACACTGCAGCGGTGTTCCAATTTTCCCACATTCCTTCCAACAATTGTTATTTTCCTTTTCTGTCATGTTAGCCAATCTGATAGGTGAGATGTGGTACTTCCTAGTTGTTTTAATTTGCATTTCTCTCATCAATAGGGATTTTCCATGACTCTTCTTTGACTGATTTCTTTGTCTGAAAACTGGAGGTTGTCTATTTCTTAATATAATTTCTGAAAAATAACAACATTTTGGAATAAACCTTTAGAATATGGAAATCTACAGTGATGACATACATGGGCTCTTTCTACTTTCTGGCATGAAGGGTTAGTGTTCATGTGCGTGTATGTGTGTTCACAGGCACATATTCTGGGGGCAGGATGGAGTATCATTCAGAGTGTATCTAAAGGCTTTCGACTTGGTAATGAATTCCTTCATTGATGTAATTCTGCCTCTGTTTTTCTCTTGTTTTAAGCATTTACTATTTACTGGCATTTCCCCTGACATCCTATAGATACATTCTTGATATCATTGGATTGGAATCGTGATTGTAAGAGTGCTAACTCCCTCTTCATAGAATCCTAAGTTTGAGAAGCACTTTAGTCCCAACAGTCCCACAAAGTATTGCATTTGTGTAGACCTAGCCGATATAGAATGCAACAGGGACTTCAGCTGCTGGCATTGGTTTATGAATCCTGGGAAGATTTCTTTCCTCTCTTAAATTAATTATCATGAGACTACACAAATACTGGAAACAAATTTAATAAAGGATCTTCTCCAGATGGTTGAAGGTAGATGCTTACAAATTCAGAATGTTTTTCATTATAATTGCAATACCATGTGTAGATTTAAACTGACACTTTAGGGAATTTACAGATGAAAGGCTCTGCAATCTGCTACTAGGCATAATATTCACAAGGATTTATTGTCACGGAAAAGGCATAATGACTATTGAAAAGCATTAATTGCTGACAGTTTGGTGCCAATAGCAAAGTATATTACATTTGTTCTGCCCTGTAGACCCTTGTTTCACAAAGCCAGTTTAAAGCACATAAGAAAACATCACATATTGCTCTAATCTTTGAGGCATTTGCATATTTTTTTCTTAGATGAAAGGAGTTTTGGGATATCGTAAGAGGTACTACTGCTTTTCTGAGGAGGCTGTGTATGGTACATTACAGACTGGTGGATGAGGATGCTCTTGACCTCATTTGGCCGCTGACCAGCTGGACCATCTTGGGCCGATCACTTTACTTGTTTTGGCTACAGTTCCCACATCTGTAAAGTGACAAGGCTTAGATGAGAGGATTTCTAAGGTCTCTTCTGGTTCTAAAATTCTAAAGTTGTATAACTACGCCATTAGAGGTAATTTATGCCAGGCCTTAGATCCAAATTTGTTGCATAGATTTAAACAGGGAAAGAAGTCAGCTGCACAAAATCTTTGTATTTCCTACTGACTGGAAGGGGCTTTATTTATTTAGTTGCATTTTAAAATTGAAATCTTTTATTTTTCACTGATTTAATTTCTATATATGTACATCTGTATCCCCCCTCAAATTCAGACAACCATCTCCTATAATAAAGAATTAAGAAGAAGTTTAGCTGCTATCATCATCATCATCATCACCATCATCATCATGATCATCATGACCATCATCATTACCATGTAGGGTGTTTGTGAGGATCAAATGAGTAAAATAGTACAGTGCCTAGCAAATACTAGGTAATACATATACAAATACTTATTCTATTCCCTCCCCACCATGGCACATGCAATGTTTTATACTCATAGTTCCACATCTCTACAGAGTGAATAGATGCATTTCTCATCTCTTCTTTTTGATCATTATAATTACACAGTGTCCAATATTGTTATTTTTTGGTTGGCGTTCTTTCCATTTGCACTCTTATCTTTGTGCAGTGCATTATAAGGTATAATTGTATGATTGTTGTATGATAGCTTCCTGGCTGCTAATTTCACTTTTCATGAGTCTATTTTTCTCTATATTTTTCATATTTACCAACAGAGATTTTAAAATTGATTCCATCAATTTTTTTCTGTTTTCATTGTAAACATTCTCATCAAATTATTGTTCATCCTTTGTTCTCAGAAAGGACCAATGACAGTTGGAGGGTGATGAATTGACTTGGGCATGATTTGGTTTTAAGTGAGGCACAGCTGTGCAAAGCTGTCAGCCTCACTCTCTTCTCCAGGGTCTTTGAAGTCCAGAGGAAAGACAAAAGTTAAGCCGATTGGTGATGGCCCCAGATGACTTTTATTAAATTATATTTCTGGTTTCACCTAGTTCCAGTTTTCTTTTTTTAAGTGATCTGACCTCAGATGAATATGTGGTGGTCTCTTCATTACATGTTTGGTCTTTTTGTATATATGCTCATAATAACTGTCAGAAAGAAGGGTTATTATCAGCAAGAATAAAAACTCAGTTAAATTTGTACAAATTTAAATTGTGATGAATCTTTTGTGATTTTGACTGGAAGCTACCTAGTTGGAAAAGGTAGCATATTATCTACCAATTCAAATCCTTTATTTAGTCAACAAGGAGCCCAAGGACATTTGGTATTTTTCTCACCTTTCAGCCAATTGTCTGATAAGAAAGATGAAGATTGTAATGGCTTGTGAAAGCCAGTTTTTTTTTTTTCTCATTCCTTCATCAAGGATACCCTTCATATTTATTTAAATTATGCTCTTAAAATTTTGTAGAAATAGAAAAGATACTTGTCAGCAATTATCAACATTTTCCCAGTTACCCTTTTCAGTAATAAAGTCTGTGGGTTTTTTTTCCCTGTTTAGTATCTTTTCCCTTTTTCATTTTTTTGAGAGTTTTTTGAGAGCCTTCCAAATTGTTTGACCTCCAGCATAGAATCTCCTGTTTAAATTTAGTGTAGTCTAGCTGATTGCCCTCTATTTCTTTTCTGGGATATCATTTCTTACCTACTTCATCCAGCTTATCTGGGACTGCGTCATTAGAGTTCAAATTGGAAGTTTCCACCTTCATTGATGAAGGAATGTTTACCTTTGAATCTTGAAAGAGTTTTACATTTTGGGAAGTCCTCTTCCAGTTTCATAAATGTTCCTGGGACAATCTGGCTTATTTAATTCTTTCACCAAGATTTGTACAAATTTGTTTTTTTTTTCCACTGATTCTTTCTGTTTTGTAAAGGAATATGATACCCTCCTCCTCCATAACATTTTACAAATGACTTTCCATTCTAAATCTGTGTTGCTTTTGATGCCAGGTTTTCTTTCTAGAGAGGAGATGGAATATCTATTGATTCTAAGATGATTTGGGATGGCTTCATTAGGAGATGGCCTAGATGGCAAGATGGAAAAGGTCTGGAGGCCGAGATGAGGAGAAGTCTCACCTATTAGAACTAAGAGACCCTGGAGACCCAAGTCCACAGTTTGAGTAGAAGGGAGATACATATTTCCTGTGATCTTTTGGATGCTTGATAAAACCATTTCTGTTTGTTCCTTTATTTGTCATTCTAACTTCCTATCTTTCTGACTAACATTCTGAATTTCCATCTGGTTAACCTTTGGTTTTATTTGCAGAGAAAAGATCATAAGTGATAAAATTCAGTATTCCATTTTGTTAATTACTGGTCAAGGATCTCACATTTGGAATATATAGATGATAGGCTGATAAGCCTCTGGCTTATAAGATTAAGCTTACTCTTCCAAGCACACATGCATGAGTTGGATAGGTTCTTTAGATAGTAGCTGGCTACATTTCTCTTGATTTTAGGAATAACTCTAAGATATGGCATTTGCTCTAATTCTATATGCTTAATCCCTTATTTTCATGAGTTCCTGACAATATAAATCACTTTGAGCCAGTTGTTATCTCTTCATGTTATCAATATCATGTTATTAGTATAATTAATATTAATGTCATGTTATGTTATCAATGAACTATTAACATTAAACTCTGGAGTCAGGAGGACCTAAGTTCAAATCTGGTCTCAAACTAAGTCAAGTCACTTAATCTTGTTGACCTCAATTCCTTATCTATAAAATGAGCTGGAAAAGGAAATGATAAACTACTCCAGTAGTTTTTTTTTTTTCCCCAAGAAAATCCCAAGTGAGATCACTAAGAGTCAGATATGCCTGAAAAATGACTGAACCACAACTGGAAATTTTGAAATTTCCTTTTTGATATTTTCTGAGAAGATACAGTAAGAGCAGAAAACATTCTTACAGTTGGTAGATATTCTCCTCTCATCATGTACAATTCTTCCTTCCTACAAATATCCTTTCCACTACTGAGTTCACTTCGGTGACAGTTATACCCACTCATGTCTTGACTTCCAGACTACAGTGTAATGCTGTGGGGGCAAATCCCCTTCCAGAATGGATCAAGCAGATTGTCCCTTAGATTTTTAGCAGTTGTATCAATTAGTTGTCTCTTCCATCACTTCTAACCTTCAGAAGCTCAAAAATGTGTATCTCTAATCCTCCTTTAACTAAGAACAATAAAAAAGAATAAACACAACAGAAGAAGCAACTTAGACATTACATATTTTAGGGCATCCCCACCTCAACTCATCCAACATACCAAAGCCCCCAGGTTTTCACTTTACCCTTCACCAGAGAAGAGAGAGAAAGATCCATTTGATTAATTAGTGCCTTTTGTGTGTACACTTAATTCTGAATCAGAAGTCGATTAAAACACTTTTCTTTAGGATGCAGTAAGTGGACAGAAAAGAATCATGGAATAGTTGTGCTTGCACTGAAGTAGAGAGCTGGCCACGTTATTTCACATCACGTACTCCTAGAAGCAGGCTCCCCAGTTCATGCCTCTAAGACATGGCTCTTAGTGCTCAATATCCCCTTTTACTCTAATAAAAGTCTGACAGTGTCACTTCCTAATTCAATGTTCCCTATTACTTCTTGGATAAAAATATTAAATCCATACTCTGGCATTTGAAACTCATCAAAATAAATCTCCCTCCTATCTTTCCAGTCTTTTTTCACATTCCTGCTTTTGTACATTCTTTAGCTATAGTCAAGACATCTGAGAGTTGTTTCCCATATGTAATTTTCTAATTTCTATGCTGTTTGTTCAGGTTGTCCTCAACTCCCTTCTGACCCTTAGAAGCTCTTATTGTTGTTTAGTCATTTTCCAGTAATGTCAGACTCTTTATCAATCCATTTTGTGCTTTGCCATTTCTTTTTCCAGCTCATTTTACAGATTAGGAACCTGAGGCAAATTGGGTTAAGTGACTTATCTAGGGTCACATAGCTAATACGGGTCTAAGGCCATATTTGAATTCAGAAAAGTGAGTCTTTCTGACGGGGCCAGGTGTTTTCCACTGTATGACCTAGTTGCCCCCTTTAGTGCCTCTAGCTTTCTTCAAAGTCCACTTGAGCTGCTGCCTTCTACAAGAGGCTTTTCCTTATTCTTTCAGTATTTTGAAGAATTCAGGTACTTTGTATTTTCTTATTTGAGTTCTTGTTGGATACTCCAAGGAAGAAAGTCAATTTCTTGAGGACAGTGGCTATTTTGACTTTATCTTTATATCCCCAATAGCTGATACCTAATAAATGTCATTTGAACGTGCAAGAGTTAAGTGAATATTTATAGTCAATCAGAAAATTGTTTGAGTTTTTGCATTTTCTTAATCTTTTTTTCTCTCTTAAGATCAGGGATGCTTTCACAATAGTGAATGCTATTTTCTATAGGACTTTAAGGTTTGCAAAACATTTTTAATATTCAGAATCCAAAGGCAATACAAAACTTCATTTTAGTAATTAGTTTTAAGCTCCTCTGCCACTCAAATATTTCCTAGTGCTGATAAGATGAAAGCAGTTAGAATTTTGTTGAGACATCCAATATTGGATGGGCTCTTGAAAGTGTATAAAGTTGATATAGGTAACTGTGTAATTTTTTGTTTCAGGAACTCTTCAGAATTATTGGGGATATAACACATAATAGAAATGGAAATGGCCTTTATTGTTGTACTGCCCTTGGGGGAAAAGGAAAGGCATTTTCTATCATGAAAACAGTCTAGTAGTCTTAAGGAAACATTGCTTTGTAAGCCAAATTGTTATTCAGCTGCTTTTGAGGTGGATGTATATTCCTTGAGAGAAAGATGATAGAACATATCCTGTCTTTTACTAGCTCTTCACCAACTCAGACCCTGTATTAATTGCTTCTACCTTTTGCTTTCTTCATGGAATCTAGATTATTGATGGAGAAAGTCACATGACTGTTTTGACTTATTCTATCATGTATGTATGTTAACGTGTCTCAAGTGGGCCCTTACCACGCCCCTCTAATCTTTTATTCTTTTGTGATCAGTGCTTTATTGAATCCCCTAAGTTGCTATTTCAAACCTTGTCTTTTCTCAGTGGAAAACCTACCTTATATTTTACCAAAAAGGTGAGGCTATTTGGAGTTCACTTTTCTACACAATTCTACATTTACCCCCACATCAACAATCTCTTCTTTTTTGCTACAGCTCAGGAATGAAGCTCTTTTTATTGTCATTGCAACCTTTGTACTTCTGGCTTCAATCTATCCCATTCTGTCTCTTCTAGGAGCTTGCTTCTCTCTTCAGTTATCTTCTCTTCACAATAATTTTCCATCTCTCCTTACTTAGTGGTTCATTCCCTTCTAACTCTATAGATGTGTTCAGATCTCTCCCATCCTTAAATGATCTTATTTGAACCTACCATCTCTCCAAGCTCTTTTTCTTCACATTTTTCCTCCTTTCTAAAGTTAAGCTTTTAGGAAAAAAAAACCTTCACATCATTTGTCTCACTTTTTACTGCACATTCAATTTTAATTTCTTGCATTCTGGCATTTTACTCCCCAAGCCATTATTGAAACAATACTTCCTAAGACACTAATTGTCTCCTTCTCTTTCTCTGTCTCCTTTTTACCCCATCCTGTCTTTCCATTCTTCCTCTCCCTTTCTTCTGCAGTATTTGAACATGTCAATTATACCCTCCTCCTGATTAAAATCTTGAGTTTTCTTTTGAGAAAACTTTGAGGCTTCTCTTGTAACTGTTCCATCACCTTTGCATCATAATCTTTGTCCTACTTCCTAAGTGGTAATGTACCCCAGGGCTCTGTACTGAGTTTTCCTCTATTTCTTTTTTGTTGATTTTATAAACTTCTATGTATTCTGCTAATCTTTATATACAGATGACTCCTCAATCTATGACTCCATTCCAAGAAGGTATTTCAGTCTCTTGGAGCATTTCTTATATTACTATAGATTCAAACCCATAGCTTTGTTGTGATAACATAATTTTAACAGCATGGAATTAAATGAAAAAAGAAATAAAATACAGATTTTCAGTTCAAGTGGGAACAGCCCAAGTACATGAAAAAGGAATGGTAAGGGATATTTACTACTTTCCAATGGTCCCATCTCAGCCTTGTGGATTAACTGGAGAAAGGACAAATGATATTTTTTCTCTAAACCTACCTTTTGGTCGCATGAAAGAATCAATGCAGTTTAAAATTTTCAACAAACTTTGTGTGGCACTGGTCCTGGTTCCAAATCTTGATGTCCAAGTCAGACACAGATACTTCCACAACTTAGTCCAATATGTTGCTAGTGCTATGACTTCCTCTGTCTGAACTCCTGACAATGTTATCTCAGGAAGAAGGAAAAGAAAAAGAGTAGATAAAGTACATCTGTTAAATGTACTTTGCAGGAGAAAGGATTATAATTCTACATTTTAGGGGTAGTGATGGAGGTAGGTAATCCTCCCATAATTAGCATTTCAGAAATTATTCTACCAGACTTTCCCTCTGTGGATTATTTCCTTGAACTCAGAAGAAAGATTTTGCAGAGGTTAGAGGGCAAGAAAGATTGTTTCAGATGACTTAAAAACAATACCTTACTTTATATAGTTAGTCACCAAATATATATTAGGTAGATATATATATCAGGCATGGTACTAACTACTAGGGATACAAAGAAAGGCAAAAGACAGTTCCTACTCTCAAGACACTCACTGTCTAATAGGTATTTGTATAGTCCTTTATGATTTTCAAATCAACTTCCTATCCCTTAGCTCATTTGATTTTCTCAACAATCTTATGAAGTAGATAAAATGAGTAGTTAGTGCTTTCTTACCTTCTCAAATCACTGTATATTTACTTATTTTTCTCAGCCTCAGTTTCCCCATCTGTAAAATTAGCCTTGATCTCATAAGACTGTTGTGAACATCAAAATGAAATAGCATATTTGAAGCCCTTTGTAAACCTTAAAGCACTATCTAAATGCCAGCTATTATCTTTTAACTTTTAATACTAGTAGAATGTAATGTCTCTTGGAACGGGATCTGTTCAATCTTTGTCTTTGGAGCTTCTCCAATGGTTTTGCTACATTACCACAAGGCTTTGGAAAATAAGAGTATTTTGGCTGGTTCCATGAGGATGTGTGTTTGTGTGTGTGTGTGTGTGTGTGTGTGTGTGTGTGTGTGTGTGTGTGTGTGTATGTGTGTATGTGTGTAGCCCTTAGTCATTGAATGGGTGTTGCCTCAGATAAACTGAGACCTGGGAAAGACCTTAATTTTAAAAAGGCAAGGTCACTCACTGCATCCCGGGCCATTACCAATGATCTTGATTCTTGTCTTACCCTTGGATTCTGGTGACTCTAGAGGATAAAGAGAAGCTGATGACTTTTTGCAGTTCTGCCCCACCCGAAATCCAATTCACTTGTAAGTCAAGACCTGACGTTCATGATGGTATTAATCCTCAATAACAACAAAGGACCAACAACAATAAGTGGGTGTATATGTGTTAGTAGTATTTGGATCAAGTGATAAGAGTGTGTCATGAGCATTCTGGGACAGCTTAGAAGCTGGAAGTTTTGGAAAAGAGTAAAAGGGACTAAGGAGAAGAAGGAAAAAAAATGATGCTGAAGTCAGGCTTTTATCCCATGCTTTGCCATATATATATACTCCAACAAATTTGTAGATTTGAGAGATTTTCCATCTGCTTCTATTAATTCCAGATAATGTTCATTTATACAGAAAGACTATTAGAGCTCATAAGCATAGTGACTCTGGGAGATCTCACCATTTCATTCTGTAGATTCTTGAGATGAATAGAAGTAGCTTCCAGGCATTGTGGCAATAGAACATGCTCTAATATCCCTTCTGACCTCCTAAATACTGTATAGTTAGCCAAGAGATGGGGATGGGCAGCCTGAACTCATAACCCTGGAGTTTGGGAATTGAATTGCTTTGAGAAATAGGAATTGAAAGAGCATTCGCTACTCTGCTCCTTGACCAGTCTTATGGAGAATTCTGACCTGTTCCTCACGTTGTTCTTTGTTCTTGAAGAGGACCATGACTTTAGGAAGGTGATGTCATGACATGCAAGTGAATTGGATTGAAGTGAAGGAGGGACTCTATGAGGTTACCCAGAGACATCTGGGGCCAGTGACAAGATATATAAGATATATATTAAGATATGACCCTGGATGCACTAGAAGACCTTGGCCTTTTTAAGCAAAGGCCTTCAATAGGTTTCAGTTTGACAGAGGCAGCACCTACTCAGTGATTAAGACTAGGTAGCAATTGAGGCAAAGACACACCCCATGTATCCTTGTCTTTTTGCACTAATATGCACTAGTATATATTCTCTCTGCTTGGTATGCTCTTCTTCCTCATCTCTCCCTCTCCTATTTAGCTTTTTTCAAAACTGAGCTCAAATATTAACTTCTTCAAGAGATTTTCCTTGTTCGCTCAGTCTTAGAGCTTCCCTCTCAAAGGGCATTTTCTTTCTACCTTGTATCTATCATGTACATGCCTAGTTATTTACATATTATTAATATATAATGAGAATGTAAAATCCTTGAAGGGAGTGATTATTTTTGTGGTTTTGTCTTTCTTTGTATGCCCCTGAGCAGAACTTGATACACAGTAAAAACTATATAAATGCTTGTTGATTGAATGCATTTTCCCTATATTTATCTTGTTTTTCTATTCTAACAAATGAGATGAAAAACCTCATTATAATGTGACTTTAGCTCATTAATTACTGATTAGATATGGGAAAGGAATTCAGAGGGTTTGGAAGTTGAGAACATTAATTTTAGTAGGCTTTAAGAAAAGGCTAGCTTAGACAGAAGCAACAGAAGGGGCATATTAAATTGTTCTTGTCTTTCTATTTTACAGATGAAAGAGGTTAAATCATTCAGTATTTCTTCACCAATCATTTCCAATTGGCTCTGACTCTTTGTGATCCCATTTGGGCTTTTCTTGGCAAAGATACTAGAGTGGTTTGTCTTTTCTTTCAACTCATTTTACAGGTGAGGAAACTGAGGCAAACAGGTTTGAATGACTTGTTCAAGATCACACAGCCAATAAGTATCTGAGGACAGATTTGAACTCTATTCACTGGGCCCATAGCTCCTATGTTCTTATCTTAATATTTAGGTACCATGGATAGCTGCCTAAGATTTAGCTAATAAGTGTCTGACGCTACATTTGACCTCATGAAGCTAAGTCTTTCTGACTCTATATCTGGCACTCTATACATTGCACCACTATGCTCAAGATCACCCTGTTAGTAAAAGTCAGATTTGGAATTCAACTATACCTCATCTAATTGTTCCCAGGACCACTGCATCCTGGAATCAGCTCAGTAAAGATATTCTTTGGCAAGTACTACCTAGGCAGTAGTTTTCTAGTATGGCCTCCTGTAGGCTAACTTAAGTGTTAAATGTGAAGAAAGGTTTTAGGCAGCTACATGACCCAGTGGATAGAATGCTAGATCTGGATTCAGAAAGAGTTGAGTTCAAAAATGGCCTCATACACTTTCAAACTGGGTGACCCTGGATAAGTTACTTTATCTCTGTCTTCTTCAGTTTCCTCATTTATAAAATAGATATAATAATTACATCCCCATGATGGTTGGGAGGATAAAGTGAGGTAATATTTGTGAAGGAACTTTTAAATGCTTATTATTACTATCCACAATAATAACAATTATTAGTATATTCTAAGTGCATGTTGTAGAAAACAACCATCCCAAATTTGCCACACTCTAGTACATTCTTTTCTTGAGCTCTTTCCAGAGTAACTGTATGTTTGTATTTTTTGGGAAGTAGAGCAGCACCTTCTTAATTTGCCTAAATTCCAGAAGGGAGAAGTTCATAAGTCATTCTTAATTAAGAACTGTCAGTCCTGATTGCTCAGCCTTTTATGTTTCTGGCTGTCAGAGCATGACTGTTCATAATTTATTTTATAATCTTGAATATGAGTTTCACAAGAATAGATGCCAGTAATCAAAAGAACTCTTCAAGCTTTGTAAGCAAACTTTGGAATACATATTCAAACCTCATAGAGCTACATTTGAGATAGAACAATCCCTGTTTTGAAAGTCAGGGAACAATGAAAGTATCACAGCTAGCTGAAACAGGAAAGTTATTTGTTAAATTTTCTGTGTGTGCATTTACCTCTCAAAATGAGCAAATGTTATGGAGCTTGATTTATTGTTTTGTTGTTTGTCTAAAGTCAAAAAAGTGTTGGAAAAAATGTTAAGAATACAGATTAAACCTAAAAATGTGTTGGAATTACATTTTTCAGAGAGGTGGTTGTTAAACATTTATTAGTACATTCTAGATTATATTCATACTCTGTTCACCGTGTATCTCTCTTCTTCTACGTAAACATCCATTTTATCCTGTCCTGCTCTTTGTTCAACAAGCGACATTCTCAGTCTACAATGGAGACCCACTATAACATAGACTTCCTGGGCTTTATTCTAGGATGATATCATGATAGAGGGTTAACAGAATTTTGGACTGGGTACTCAAGAACCTGGGCTCTAGCCCAATCTCTGCTACAAATTAGTTGTATGACTTGGAAAATCACTTGAATTCTGTGTCTCATTTTCTCATGTTCCATAGACATGTCAAAGTCAACATGTTCAAAACCAGAATTTATCATCTTTGCCCCCTAAGTTCTCCCTTCTTTCAAACTTTCCTTTTGTACTCTAGGGCACCCAGGTTTTTGAGTACCATCTTCAATTCCTAATTTTCATTTGCTCCATAAGTAAGATTAATCTAGGTTCAGAATTCACCTTCAGCAGGCATAGTCTTTAAAAGGCTGGGTACAAGTTTATTACTGTTCAGAACCTTGATTTAAATAAGACATAGGAGAAGAACAAACTCTTAGCACAAAAGTAATACATAATTAACAAACACAGTGGCTACTATAATAAACAAACAAACAATATACAACATACATTATCACCACTCCGAGGAATCACCAACATCTGTATTTCTTGGCTGGGAGGACTCATGGTCATAACTCTTCAGAGTCCTGAGTGAGAGCCATTGATAATCAAGTTTGCACAAGACTTCCGAGCCCAAATTCTCAAAGTCCCTTTCCACTAAAGGGTTTTTATGGGTTAAGAACAAAGAAGGCACTATGCTAAGTATTCTCATTTGATACATAACTCTGGAGATGGCAGCCTCCTAAGTGCAGGATACTTCATCACAAGAGGCCCACCAAGGAGAATATTTGTTCATACTTTTAGGGAGATTGTGTTTACTCAAGGAACTGGCCAGGTTTCAGGGGTAAACACAGAACTGCAATAAAGAATATTCACTGCTTAATGCACAAGAAAGAATGACCTTCTAACTTAGTGTTTTTCTGGAATTCTATCAGATTACTGCAAGCACATTCTCATGTTCTTAGCAAAAAGTTACACAAAATACATGGCTGAGACTTACTTAAGATTCCATACTCACTAGGGTTCCTTACACTATATATCTAATATATTTCTAAGCCTTTTTGGCTCTGTCTTCATAACATCTCTCACGTACATTCCCTCCCATCCACTTATACAAGCACCATTCTAGTATAGGCCTACATCACCACATCCTGACTAGACTATTATAGTAGCCTATGATTGATCTACCTGCCTCAAGCCTCTTCTCACTCTAGTTTATATTCCACTCAGTTGCCAAAATGATTTTGTTAAAGTACAGGTTTACTCAATAAAATTCAGTGGCTTTCTATGACCTTCTGGATCAAATATAAATTATCACATTTGACATGACAAATGTGGAAATATGTTTAAAAAGATAGTACATATTTAACCTATGTCAGATTGCTTGCTGTCTTGGGGAGGAGGAAAAGGAAAGAGAAAAATTTGGAACAAAATTTTACAAAAATGAATATTGATAATTATCTTTACATGTATTTGGAAAAATAAAATACTATTAAAATTATGCTGTTTGAATTTATATCTTGTTTCCTTCCTTATACTTTATTCCCTGGTGTATTTTACAATTCAGCAACATCAGCCTACTTGCTCTTCATTACACATGATATTCACTACACTTTTCTTTGGCTCTCTCATGCCCCTCTCACCTCTGCTTACTAGTTTCTCTTACTTTACAGTTGTAACTCAGTTATGTACATTAGAGTTAGGTTTGCCAGTTAAAGAAGCAGTTTCAGAAGTAGTGAGATATAAAAGATCACAGAATTAATCTAAGTAAGAGAATTTTAAGAACCCACTCCAAGTCCACAAGTCCAAAGTTTTTGACTACATCATGTAGCCTTAGTTCAAGACTGGGGAAGACAGCAAGGCAGAAATCACAGAAGATTCTGTTTCATATGCCATCAGGTGCTCGTTAATCAATAAGATCAAATAAGATCATAGGCAGAGTCAGGAAGGATCATGGAGGGTATTGATCCAGTACCTGAATATTTCCTAAATCAAACTAAACAGGGCAAAGTTTCTCTTTATATAAATAATCAGTGAATCCTTAAGCTGGAAGAAAGGAAACAAATCTATATTAAGCACCTACTAAGGGCCAGGTAGTGTGCTGAGTGCTTTACAAGTGTTATCTCATTTAATCCTCATAACAACTCTGGTAGTAGGTGCAATTATTATCCCCATTTTTTTTCAGTCATTTTTCATTCATGTCCAAATTCTCACAACCCCATTTGGCAAAGCTACTGGATTGATTTACTGTCTTCCAGACTCAGCTCAAATTCTGCCTTCTACAGAAGACTTTTCTTAGTCTCCTGCTCCTCTCTACCTTCTCACTGCTAGTACTTTCATTTTGAAAGTACTTTTCATCCATTCTGTACATATCTAGTTTGTATTTGGTTATTTGCATGGTTTCTACCCTATTAGAATGAGATTTTCTTCTTGGCTGGAGCTGTGTCTGTCACAAACTAAGTGCTTAATAAATGCTTGTTGATTGACTATTATTCACTAATAAAATACTTAACAAATATGAGTGATCAAACTAAACAAATGCAATATCCAAAAATTTGTATCTCATTTTGTATCTTACTTCCATTATTTCTGCTAGAAAGCTTGATCATTGGAATGACACAATCTTAAAGACATTTCAGGGATTGGTTTTCAAGATCCCTCAAAAAGAAGATTTAAAAGGAAAAGAAAAAAAATCAAAGATGGCATTTTTGCTTAAAAAAGATGACTGAGAAGATATTAGTAAGTACTAACCCATATGTCCAATTTCTTATATATGTGAAATCTTTATGAAAAATGACTTATCAAGAGCTTTCTTTGATGAAAATACGAGAAAGAAAGAGTCAAGCTGTGGCAAGATAATTTTCTCTAACAGACTCATTTTTCTAGTCATACAACTGATAGTTACTGAGAATATATGATTTTAATGCATTTATTATTTTAGATTTGGTAGAACAAATATAGCCTTAAGGTCTCTCAACAAGGTATATACTCCATTAAAAAAATCACATGATTATATGACCACAATGGCAACTTTGTTCAATGATCTGCTGCATTTTCAAATCAAGGGAGACATAAAACCAAGAAATATATTATTGCTTAGGTTGTTCATCAGTGGAAGACATTTTGTACAGAATCAAAATAAAAGAAATATTACCTATCAGGTGGAGAGAGCCTCTAAATGTTCCTACTTGTACATCACATTGTCCAATTTGGATGAAATACTAACACATTACAAAGTCTTTTAAATGAAATCAGTTTCTTATTAAAAATATTTGCTTAACCATCTATACTGGAAAAATCAAGTGGACAAAAAGCATTTCCCAGATTATTGCAGGCATTTGGATAGACAGCCTATGGAGCTAATCTACATATCTGTGGCATTATAGATGGATAATAAGCTTGGTTAAATATTGAATGGGAGAATGAGATTGTATTTGGTTTTTGAAAGCCCAGTTAAGTTCTTAACTGCCATGCAAGTATATTTTAAAAATTCTTGAGGACAAGAACATTCTTCTAGTGATGCTATATGGCTGCACACTATGGAACACCATCATTTCAGGAGGAATACGTGACTCAAAAGAAAATTAAAAGAAACATGTTGAATTTAGGCAGGTTTTGGCATAGCACTACTAGTTTGAGAGAAGCAGAAGGAAAGATATTACTTTGGACATATATGACCAGAAAAGGAGTTAGGATGGAATAAGAGTTAGGATTAATAGTTTGGTAACCCAAGAATTATCCTTATGTCTACAAAATATTTAAAAAACAAGTGACAATCTCTCAGCACATTGATTAGATCCTCTACAGAGGATTAATGAAAAGATATGACAAGATACATACAGAAAAGGAGAAGAAAATATAGATAAGTTGAAAAATTTTAATGATGTTACAGGTCCATTGTGGTAGAGAGAGATCACATCCTCTATAAGTCTTTCTAGGCTAAGCATCACTAACTCTTACTACAAGCATGGCTTTATATCACCTCAGTATCCCTTCTTATCCCTAAAATTCTAGGATTATGTGAAGATGCATCTGATAATTCAATTTTCTTCAACAGAATCCTAGATAGAGATGTACAATACTGAATTTTCTATCATAAGATGGTTCCAATGTATTCTTTAGGGTTTTTTTTTTAAACTACCAGTAAAATAAAGCTGTGTATTACTCACCATTATCAAGAACCAGTATCTGTTTTGTTGCTGAATACTTAGGTAATAAAACACAAAACTTAGCCATCAGGGAAGTGGGGTCAAACACCATGTTGTCGTTGACTTTTCAATGTAAGCCAAACCTTATTGAGGTCGCTGAATTGTTTGCAAATGCTCAGATATCCATCTCAACTTGGGAACTCAAGGCTTTTCTAATATTATGTTTGTTATTGCAAACTGTAATACATTTGGATTTCTTCCTCAAAGGCATGTTTGGAGAGAGTTCTTTGCTTGGTAGCAGACTTTCACGAAATTATCGGATAGGCCGGGAGCTTATTTGAAATGAAATCTTTGTGAGACTGGGTTAGTGTTAGAAAAAAAGCCTTCAATTTTGGCCTGAAGAAGCAATACTAAGTTTTGTGGATTGTAGACTAGTCAACCAGGGCCACATTCAGTCATATAAAATGGCTTAGGGGTCCCACAAGCAATTTACATATAAATTGTATAGGCTGACACAGACACAATCCTCATTCCAGTATTTTTCACATTGTTATTCTTATTATTCATAATTATTCTCTCTTTCCACTTTCCAAGCACTACAGTTGGCACAGGTATCCTAACTCAGCAGAGTTAAACAGAAGTGGAGGGAAAAGAGGGAAAGAAAGAAGGGGAAGAATGGGGGTGGAGGGAGACTATCGTGAATAACACCAAAAATCTTGATAAAATGATTCATGGACTGAAATTTGTAGAATCCTGCTCTGTGGATTACGGATGAGAAATCTACGGATCTCTATGACAGAAACTTCCATTTCTTTTTTCATACTCTCATAATCATCAAATGCCTGTGGTGTACGAGGTACTAATCAAAATTTGATTAAAAAGAGAGCCCTCATTCTCTAAGAGCTTAGTGTATATGTAGTCTGTAAGGCTACCCAGATGGTGGTTCTAGATGACAAACAAAGCTTATTTTAGAAAAAAATTGGTTTTCTGGTAAAAAAATTCCTTGTGGTTTTTTCAGATTTGAATTAGATGACTGGGAGTGAGCAAGGGGAGAAAGTTTGAGGATAGTACAGGGAAATGTGAGGAACTGTTAACTCATTAGACACAATAAGATTTATGGCTTCTGGAGAGGAAATTGGGGTGGGTACCTATAAGCCCATTTAGATCTTGTGAAATGGCACTTAAAATGTTGGCTTCTTTATAAAAGAAGTAGTTTTCATCTGCTGTTTTATTCACTGGAGTGCATATCTGATAAATTATGACTTTCAAAATGCCTTGGAGAAGTAGAATGTGGAGTGTTTAGCACAGTGCTTGGCCTATAGTAGGTGCTTAATGTTAGTTGACTGACATTTGGGTCATCTTGAATGACCTACTTAATTTCTCCAAATTTAAATTTCTTGTTTATAAGATGGGATAATCAAACACATTAATAATTGATTTAATAAACATTTTTAAAGTGTTGGCTGTGTGCAGGCCATTGGGTTAAATATTGGAGATATAAAATATAAAGACAGATATGAATAATCCCTTCCTTCAAGGACATAATTTTATTATTCTGATATGTCATATATCCCATACATATATGTATATAACATGGATTATGTGTTTATTATTTCCATACATATGCACATGGATTCCTATAGCACGCATGTACATATATGTATCATAGGACAGGGCTTCTTAAACTTTATCCACTTGTGACCCCTTTTTGCCTGAGAAGATCTTAAGCAATCCCGGGTATATAGGTATATAAAAGGAAAGTACATATCCTCCATGGTCCCTCCTGGCTCTGTTTATGATCTTGTTTGATTTTATTGACTAAAGAGCACCTGCTGGGGACATGAAAGATCTATAAATTCTGACCTGATGCCTTTCTGCCAGGCTTGGACTGAGACTGCATGGTGTGGTCAAAAACCTTGGACTTTTGGGCTTGGAAGGCTACTAGCCCAAGCTCTCCTATTTAGCCAACTAACTATGTGATCTTTATTAAGTCACTGCTTCTGAGACTATTTCCTGAGCTGCCAAATCTAACCCTAAACATTCTATGGTTGAGTAACATTTGTAGAGTAAAAGAAGCTTGGGTGAACTCTCACCCCTCCTTTCTTTATTCCTCTCTCCCTTTCTTTAGTTACTCCCATTCTCCAACTGTTCAGTTATATTCATATTGATCTAGTATAGCACCTTTCCTAGACTTGAATGCTTGGATCCTTTCTTTTCTGCTATGCCCTCTATGCCCCCATTCCCTCAGTGACTATATGTCAACATTATGTTGAATTTATTCATACTAAAGAATTACTGTATGATAGCACCTTTATGTCTTACCCTTCTTGAGGGGTTTTATATTTTTAAAGAGATAACTTGGGGAAACACTGTCTTTGAATCATAATATTTACAGTCCTACACACCATCTAGTTTAAGTCTCTTATTTTACAAATGAAGAAACTTTGGATTTAAAAGTTTAGGATTGTATTATGGACACTGTGACTGATTAATGAGAAAGACTTTTTTTTTGGGGGGGGGTCAGGATGACCTTTTAGATTGCAGACAGTTCCAAATATATAGAATTAGGAGGTGTGAATGTGATCAAAACTTTTATGTTGGTTGTGGGGGAAACTCATTAAACTCATTACTTATAATTCAGTGCCTGATTCGGCTTCACTAATTCTTAATTGGGGAAGATTTTACCTCCCATAAGGAGATTGCAGGGCTGAATCCCATTATATAATAGGTTAGTGATATTTTAAGAATGTATTTCTCATAATAATCATAGAAAGGAAAGGGATTTCAAGGATTAACTAGGCTGGACAGAGGAAGAAAAACGATGTTCAAGTGTAGGGATGATACCAGGGGTTCTCAAACTATGGCCGCTGGCCAATTGCAGCCCATTGAGGACATTTATGCGGCCCTCGGGTTCATGGCAAATGGGCTGAGGGGCGGAGACAGGGTGTGAGTTTTTGTTTTTACTACAGTCCAGCCCTCCCACAGTCTGAGGGACAGTGAACTGGGCCCTATCTAAAAAGTTTGAGGACCACTGAACTGTGTCCCCTTTAATTTTGAGGGGGGAAGGGTCAGAAAAGAATCTTTGGGGGAAGGATGATCTGGGATCTCAAAACCTCCCAGCTTCTGGGGGGGGCACATCCTTCCATCCATAAGAGAAACTCGAAGATAAATAATTTCATTCAATTGAAGATTTTGGCCAGGGCATAATCACCACCCTCTATTGAGCTGAAGATTAGTCCCTCAAACTGCTCCCAGCTCAGGGCCAGGGCAAACCCAATAAAACTGAAGGCGTGTCAATCCATCTCTGCTAATTCCTAATCAGGAAAGCCCACTAAAAGTAGGTTCTTCTCAGTAAATCCATCTTTGCAAAAATATCCTAACAGGATTTTGCTCACTAAGAAAGCTGTCTTAGTGTATTAAAAACTATTTTTGTCACAAACTTCGGTTTGTGAATTCTTTTGCATAGAATCTGCAACTTCAACCAGGATAATCTCTCAACCCTCGATCCTCACACCTTATAGGGAGGAGAGGGAAGAATGACTTGTCCAAACACAGATAGTTATTTACTACCAGAGCTGAGACTAGAATCTAGGAAATTCATTCATCCACAAGCTTATGGAGTTGGAAAGAATCTCAGAGCTCATACGATTAAGGGCTCTCATTTGCAGAAGAGGAAATAAGAGAGATGAAATGTCTGTTCCAGAGATAAATAGCTTAATCCTGTGGATGGTTATGAAAGGTGTTCTTGAAGTCTATGTCTTCTCTAATCATTTACTTTACCTTTTTCTAAATCAAAAGTATATATTAATTTTTAAAAGTATTTGTCATGGTCACACCATTTCATCTAACCCCATAGTATATTTACAGAAGAATCAGCCAAAATAATTAAATGTTTGACAAAAGGAAATTAAAGAATGGTCAGTGTCTTGTACTTCCCTTGCCTTGATGTCTTCCCACACAGGCTTAGACTGATGCTGCATATTGTCAAAATCCTTGGACTTTTTGGACTTTGTCAAGCTGCTAGCCCAAACTCTCTTACTTAGCTAACTATACGATCCTTATTAAGTCACTGCTTCTGAGACTGCTTCCTTAGTTGCCAAATCTACTCTAATGTTCTATGGCTGAGTTATATCCATAGGTAAAAGAAGCTTAGGTGAGCTCTCATCTCTCTCTTCTTTATTCCTTTGCCTCTTTGTCTAGTTTCTAGGATCCTGCAAAAGGAGGCTACTAAGATAATGAGGACTTGGCCAAGAATTCAAGGGGGCAGAGTGAAAGAATTCTGGACACACAGTCAGGAGTTTTAGCTATGAATTTTAAATTTAAAGCCTCACAGATCATCTAGTCCAAACTTCTCATTTTACAAATGAAGAAACTGAGACCTAGAAAGGAGAAATTGGACAGCTGTCCAGTTTCACACAGAAACAAAATTATAAGCAGAATCACAATTTGTGGCAAGGGTATCCTGTTCTTTCCAATATGCCACAGATTCTCCCTCCCAATTCTTAGTAAAACATCTCATTTCTCTGAGTCTTGGTTTTGGACCAGACCTGTGATTTCATTGTTTGGGGGAAGTTCTGATGAGGAAACTCCCTCTATTAATATAGATTGGCACCTGTTCCACAACTTTTAGTTTCAGAAAGTTGTCTCAGGTATTGAGAAGTTAAATAATTTGTCTAAATTCACCCAGTCAAGATATATCAGAAGTAAGATTTGAATCTCTGCCTTCCTGATACCTAGGTCAGCTCTTTGTTATACAACATTGTCTCTCAAACTTAGTTTATTCTTTTAAATCTGGACAGGTTGTTGAATAGAATGAGATAAAATATGAAAAATCCTTTGTGCTACAAATCACTATAATAAGTTTGTGTACCATATAAATATTATTACTCTGTCAATAATTTTGTTGAGAGTAGTAATTGACATTTGTATCATGCTTCAAAGTTTACAGAATTCTTTTCATTTCTCTCATATTACTTTCATAACACCTCTGTGAAATACAGATGATTATAGGTATTATTATTGCTCTTTTATGAATAACAAAACAATTACATCAAATTAAAAAATGGTTTTACACAAAGAAAATCAACACAGCCAAGATTAGAAGGGAATCAGGAAACTGGGAAAAATTTTCTTGCAGCATATTTCTCTGATAAAAGCCTCATTTCTCAAATATATAGAGAATTGAATCAAATTTGTAAAAATTTGAGTCCTTCCCCAAATGATAAATCATCAAAAGTTATGAACAAGCATTTTTTTGAAGAAATCAAAGTTATTTATAGTTATATGAACAAATACTCTAAATCACTATTGATTAGAGAAATGGAAATTAAAACAACTCTGAATTACTATTCCATACTTATCAGATTGACTACTATGACATAAAAAGAAAATGACAAATACTGGAAAGGATGTCCTCTCACTTGACATGATCTGTTCTGCTAGTCATAATTGGATACCCAGCAGCCACTAGCAGTGTGTTCCAATAACACAAATGCTTAGAGTTGTGAACTGATCCAACCATTCTGGAAAACACTTTGGAACTATGCCCAAAGGGTTTTGACATCATGCATGTCCTCTGATCCAGCACTACTAGATCTATACTCTAAATAAAACAAAGAAAAAAGAAAAGGATCTAATCTATAAAAATATTTATAGAAGCTCTTTTTGTGGTGGCAAAGAATCAGAAATCAAGGGATTGCTCATCAGTTGGGGAAATGACTGAACAAATTGTGATACATGATTGTGATAGAGTATTATGTCTATATACAATATACTATATCTATATATTCTATATATAATATACGTGTTGTATAAGAAATAATGAGCAAGATGATTTCAGAAAAACTTGGGAAGGCTTATATGGACTGATGCAAAGTGAAATGAACAAAACCAGGAGATCATTGGACACAGGGACAGCAATTCTGAAATGAGGATCAATTGTGAATGACAGGTATTCTTAGCAATACAGAGATCTAAGATAATTCCAAAGGTCTTATGATGAAAAATGCTATCTTTTTTCAGAGAGAGAGAGAGAGAGAGAGAAAGAGAGAGAGAGAGAGAGTGAGAGAGAGAGAGAGAGAGAGCGCTGTGGAATCTGGATGCAAATTAATGTTAAAAAAAACTTTATTATTTTTGATTTTTTTTGGTCTGCATTTTCTTTTGTTACATGGTTAATATGTTTTTTTTTTTAATGGCTGCACATATATATAAAATTTATCTCAAAATACCTTCTCAAGTGAAGAAGAAGGGATGGAAGGAGAGCAAGAATTTGGAACTAAAAATTGAAAAGAAATGTTAAAATTTTTTGTTTACATGTGATTGAGAAAAAATTAAATACAAAAACAGATAATGAATATGAAAAGAGGTTCAGACAAGTTCAATGATTTGTTTATGGCCATAGAGCTGTAAGTATCTGAGATGGGATTTGAATTTAGGTCTTTCAGACTTCAGATATAACACTGTAGTTACTATACCATTCCACCTCTCATCTTTTTGAATACTCATCATGTCTAAATTGGAGTTAATTAAAAAATTCAATTCCACATCATAAACATTTATTAAATGCTGACTTTATAGGCATTGTATTAAATGCCAGGGCTTTAAAGAAGCAATCTCTGTCCTCAAGAAGCTTATAGTCACTCAATTGTGCCGTATGGGTACATCTGCTTTAGCTAAGAATTAGGTGCTTTTCCCATCTTTGATTTGATCCCTTTTTTCTGGATGTTACTTGATCATTCACAAGTTTGAAGAAGGGCCAGAATCTGTCTGAGTGCAGGCCTCAGAAAACCTCTGGGACTGAAAACAGGATCATGTTTAATTCTTTATGGCACTGTGCTTCTCTGTCAGCAGGCACTTTTGTATATTTAATGAGAATTTTATATTTCTCAACAATCTCCTTAGGCTGCCTGAATTTATAAGAGCTCAGATTTGGTCTTAGATGGAGTCTGCAAAACCCATCAGATATGCTTTATATTGTCAGTCCCTAGCAAGATTTCGAGGCGAGGATTAATACAGACATTTTTAATACTGGGTTTGGTGTTTTAAGGCAGTATCTATAGCAGCAATATTAGGTGTCCTATTCAGCAGCATGCATAAAATACTAAGGTCCCACAATTCATGGAAATACAATCCCCAGTGGAAACAGTGCTTCAGGAAAGGCTTAAGAAGAGGTGGAAAGGATTGGTGACATTTTTTTTTCCTTCCTAGGCTTTCACTATGCCACAGGAAAAAAGGGGAAATACCTCTGCAGGTCTAAGGGAAAGGCAAACTGTGAAAAAAGATCTGGGGATTAGTGGGCTGCAGACCTAATGTGAGTCAGGAGTACGATGAAATCGTCCAAGAAGCTAACTTGACTTTAACATTTACACAAGCATAGTGTCCATCACATGGAAGGTGATGGTGGTCTGCTGGTCAGACCACAACTTGAGGGATCTTCAGGATGTTTAGATGATGAAACATATTCAAAGGAAGATGTCAGTCAATTAGTATTTATTAAACACCTGTAATGTGTCAGGTACTGCACTAAGAGCAAAGAAAGGCAAGACAGTCTCTGCTCTCAAGCTCACAATCTAATGGGGGAGACGATGAAAATAATTATGTACAGACAAACAGATAAAGGATAAATGAGAAATGATTGGCAATGATAAGGTACTAGAACTGGGTGGGACTGGGAAAGGCTTTTATTTGGGACTTGAAAAAAACCAGTGATGGTGAGGGAATTGGGAACCTGACATCATGCTATATGTAGGTAGATTAGATGAATTGGTGATATTGATCCAAGAGAAAGCTTGTAAGGTAATAGAGGCTAGCCTTTACTGCTGCATTTAAGTGGACTGTCATCTAGAAAACTGTAATTAGGTTTCATTATGAGAGCTTTTATTGTTCAGTTATTTTCAAGTATCTGACTCTTTAATTCCTCCATCTGGGGTTTTCTTGGTAAAGACACTGGAATGGTTTGCCCTTTCCTTTCCCAGCTCATTTTATATACGAGGAACCTGAGGCAAACAGGGTTAAGTGACTTATCCAGAATCACACAGCTAATAAGTGCCTGAGGCCTTCCTGATTCCAGGCCCATCACTCTATGCAATATGGTGCCACTTAGTGGCCCCCTCCTAGAGTAGATGACATTTGTAGAATGCTTCAAGGCTTTTTTTTTTTTTTTTTTTTTTTTTTAGCACTTTACCTAATTGAATTGATTTAATTTTCACAATCACCTCATCAGAGTAGTTGCTACAGGGATTAATAAATTCATTTTGCAGATAAGGTTCTGTTGAGATTCAAAAGGAGACCCCAAAAGCTTGGAATTACAGAGCAATGTTGTGAGGTATCTCAAAGAATTTGCAGGTGTGAACCCATCTCCAAGTCAAGGGGCGAAGTTTATTGTAATTGGAACTCCCCTTGAAGCAGGCTAAGTCCAAAAAGGATTCAGCAAAGAACCAAGAGAAATAAGGTAAATTTATAGGACAAAGTTAGAGAGACCAGAGCTTCATGTTATATATTTACTAATTTTATGGTTTACAGGTAGGTTTGAGGGTTGGTCTATTCTCTATTGTTTCAGGAAGTTAGTTATCACTCACCACCAGATTATCTATATGACAGTCAGTGATGTTTGTATCCCAAAGCCAGAAGATTTTAGAATTATTGACAGACAGTAAATTGTTAGCACTACTGTCTGTCCACCCAGGTTACTTGTACCTTCGGAATCTAATACTTAATGTGCAACAAGAAAATGGTATTCACACACATATATTGTATATAGGTTATATTGTAACACATGTAAAATGTATGGAATTGCCTGTCATCGGGGGGAGGGAGTGGAGGGAGAGGGGGGGATAATTTGGAAAAATGAATACAAGGAATAATGTTGTGGAAAAAATTGCTCATGCATATATACTGTGAAAAAAAATTCTAAATAAAAAGTGTATTGTATGCAAAAAAAAAAGAATTATTGACAGACAGATTGTTAGAATAATAATACTTTAAGATTAGAGGATCTCAGGATCACTATATCGTTCCTCAAATCTAGGGAAAAGAAACATGTAATTATATTATATTTTATAATATATATATTATGTATATATATGCATATAATGTATATTGTATATTACTATATGTAATACATGCTATTATATATAATGATATGTGTTATTATGTATATGTGATACATATTATTATATATTTAAGGCCAGAAGACTTTAGAATTATTGACAGGTTGTTAGAACAGTAGCACTGTAAGGTCAGATTAGAGGACTTTAGGATTACTGCTGTGTTTCTCTTAGAAATTGTAGTTCCTTTAACTGTAAGGTCTTAATTGACTTTTTTATGGTCACATGGGATATGACAGAATTTGAATGCAGGTCTCTATCAAATCTCATACTCTTTCTACTCTACCACAACTGTCTTCATTTTTAAGTAAGAAGGAGGCAGGTTTCAGTTTATCATAAAAATGTTCCTAATGGTTAGAGCTACCCAAAGAAGGGATTCACTGTTTCATTTGGTTATGACTTCTTACTTGTCAATCATTCAGACAGTGAGTTAGTAAGCATTTACTAAATGCCAGTCATGTGCCAGGCTTTGTTTAGAGTACTGGACACAAAAAAGATGAGGAACAGTCTCCATTGTCAAGAAGCTCATAGACTAATGGGCAAGACAGCTTGTAAACAATTGTGTGTAAATAAGTTATATATCAGGATAAATTGGAAGTAATCAATAAAAGAAAGGCACTTGAATTATGGGGAATGAGGAAAGGCTTCTTATAGGAGGGGGCTTTTAGCTGGAGCCTGAAGAAAGCTGGGGAAGCCAGGAGGCAGAAATGAATGGGGAGAGTATTCTAAACATGGAGGGTTGCTGGCGAAAATGCCCAGAACTTTGCAAAGCAGAGTCTTGTGCAAGGTACAGCCAGAGATCAGTGTAAAGGATCTCAGTGTATCTGGCAGATCTTAGTAAGGTGAAAGAAGATTGGAAAGATAGGAGGGGGGGGAGGGTCAGGTTGTAAAGGGTTTTGAATGCCTAGTAGGAATTTACATTTAATTCTAGAGGAATTAGAAAGACTCTGGCCATGGGAGTTATTTGAATAGAGATTAGACAACTACTTGTCCATTTTATTTGCGGGACAGTATTGATGATAATACATGCAAAAAACTTTAATAACTATTATAGAGCTAGCTATTATCATTATTACTATTATTGAGGGGTGAGAGAAATACCCTAACAGCAATGGGGGTCCCCAGACTTGTGTCCATAGGTTTTTTGTGAAAGAATTTGCAGTTCTGATCTGCAAGAGAAATTTGGAAAAAAATGGGTTTATTTTCACTGAGAAACTATTTCCCTTATCTGGCTGCTTCTGATTAGGAAGATAGCAAAGGTTTGGGTACAGAATCTTGTTTTTTTATTTTGCCTTCTAAGGTTTGAGGATAAAGAGCGATTAGAGACTAATTTCCAAATCAATAAAGGGTGGTGATTGTTGCCCAGACCAAAGTGATTCCCAGATTAATTGAAGGTGGTGGGAGTTTCCTGTGGGAACCAGGTAGGATAGTGTGGATCCTAGGCCAGGTGGCCCACCCTTCACAAAGATCAGGGGACACAGTTGTATCACTTCATTATTATAATTGGAAAATCCTCTATGCATTTCCAGATCTTTTGTGACAATTTTGTCTTTGAATCCTTAACTCCCAGTGCAATGATTGGCACAAAAAAGGCACTCAATACATGCCAAGGGATGGATAGCTGTCATCTTGTATAGGTCATTTACATTCTTGAGATTCAAGTTACCTCAGCAACAAAAATTGAAATAGGAATGCTTCTACTATCTTAAATGGTTGTTTGAGGAAAGTGTTTTGCAGTTAAGGCACAACTATTTTGGAGTCTATTCAAGAAGTTCTCATTTCCAAAGTATCAAAATAACTTCATTGTATAACAGTCTTATCTATGAACATAGTTTTGCCCTTGTATACTGTACAAATGAATTTTATGCAAATATTGAAATATTTCAATATTTTCTATTGAAAAAATAGGCATAGAAAACAAGTAATAACCTGTATTCTTTCTAATCTGAAAACCATTCCGATGACAAAGACACAGATAAAAGATTAAAAAAAATCCCTCTTAATAAAATATTTAGTTGTTCTAGCTGCATTGAAGGGAGGTGAAAAAAAGGTGAGTTGAATTCATTCATCATCAGCAAATATTTTTAATTGCTTATTACACACAAGAATCTTTGCTGGATCCTGAATTGGAACAAGAAATAGACCCAGTCCTTATCCACTAGGAGTTTGCAAGCAAGAATTTGCACATCAATGTCTATGGTGATTCACTCACAGATCCCTTTATCAATGTTAATTTAAATCTAATTGTGATTTTATAGACAAATCCTAGACATTTTATTGACTCATCTTAGAAACCTGCAGGGTCAGTTATTAAGAACCAGAAGCTTGGCGTGAACTCAAGTCTTCTTGACTCTAAGCCACCATGATTTATAATTTTACTGTAGTCAGGAGCATCCCCTATAGGAACTCTCTCCACTCAAGAAAGGCAACAATTCATTAGTAACTTATAGCCTAAGGGAATTACCTGGAAAACTGGGAAGTTACATAAGCTACTTATCCCTGAACCCAATTTTTCTCTTCTGTAAAATAAAGGGATTGAAAGAGATGATCTCCATAAGGCATCCTTGCTCTAAAGTCTTTGATTTTCCTTTCTAACAAATTTTGCAATTTAATTGATATTCTAAACTGATTGCTGTATCTTGGTTTGCTGTATCTTTCTTTTGATAAGATGAGTGTTTGTTGTCCAATGTGGTATTCATTTGGCCTTCTCAGTATAGTCACTGCTTTACTTTGGTTAGCAAAAGTAATAAAGACCTGATAATTAGAGTTAATGTAGTAACATTTCTTTTTACAAACAGTCCCTTCTCATTTCTATGAGTTTTCTAGAAGTAAATAATTTATAGATCGTGTGTGCAGTGACAGATTATAATACATAATGATAAAACTTCTATTTGTCATACTTTCTCATCTGCAAAATATAGATGATAGACTCCCACAACCTCATTTTTATTGTTGATCTCTTTCTTGGATTTTTCTCTCTTTTATTTATGAACATGTCTATTTGATTTTTTTTTTCTCTATACTGTGGCTACTCTCTAAGTTGTTTGACTTGGTGAATATATGGAAATTGGTTCCCCACTTCCAATTCCTTTTTAGTTTTTTTTAATTACATCTAAAGGATTTTATGAAAAATGTAGTCTGACTAGCCTGTCTGTCTGTGTTTCTCTGTTCCTTCTTCCTTCCTTCCCTCTCTTCTTTCCTTCCCTCTTCCCTTCCTCCCTTCTTTCTCCCTTCTTTTCTCCCTCCCTTTGATGAGGTGTGGGAATAGGGGGAGAGATCCCTCTGCTCAGAGAGGCAGGTCTAAATACAAAAGATTTCCCAAGCCCCAAAATCTGTGTCAAAAAGAAAGTTTTATTGTTCACTAAGAGGCTCTCTTAGTAGGCAAATCTCTTAATGAGGAAATTTGCAAAGACTGTGTGAACAGAAACCTATTTTATGAGCAACTCTTGGCCGAAGGGTTGGGGGCAGTTTGAGCTGATTATCAGACCAAGATCTCCAATTGAATGAAATCATTTTGAAGGCTTTTTCTCAGATTCTGGAATTTCCTGAAGAAAATCTGGGCCACCCCAAAGATCAATGGAGGGTGATTTGACCAGGATCTCCAATTGAATGAAACCACTTAACTTAGAAAAGGCTTGTCAGGGAAAGTATGCTTTTCCCCAGACTTTTTGGAATATGGGACCCTGAATCTAGTTTCAGGGTTCACTCTCATCACATTCCTTCCTTCCTTCTGCCCTTCTTCCCTCCCTTCCTCTCTTCCTTCTTTCCTTCCCTCTTTCCTTTTTTCCTTGTTTTAGCTGCACTGAGGGGAGGTGAAAGAGAGGTGGGATAAAGTAATTTATTATAATCAGCAAACATTTTAAAGTGCTTACTACATAGAAGAATCTTTGCTTGGTTCTGAGGTGGAAACAGGATATAGATCCAGTCTTTGCCCTCTAGGAGTTTGCAAGCAAGAATTCGCACACTAATGTCTATGGTAATTCACTCATTAATCAAATTCCTGAAGGATCTCTGATTTTGCTATGGTGTAGAACTCTCAAGGTAGGAAATTCCCTTTTCTAATGTTAATCATAGCCCGACTATGATTTTATGGACAAATTCTAGATGGTTTCCTGAGTCATCTATTTTTAAGATTGATATTAATATTTTGAAAGATAACTAGCCTTCCAATTTCCATACAAAGCACTCAAATGTGATTTACAGCTTTTTTTGAAAGAGCCATTTCTTATCTTCTCTCTTATATGAAGGCATCACCTGGCAACTTTTATATTTCGATATTAATGAATTATTTTTTAGCAAAGAGAGTATATATATTAAAGTAGTTTGAAATTCAAAGAATTAGAAAAGAACTATGTATAAGGTACACTTGTTTTGCAAATTCCTGGAGGGCAGAGGCTGTTTACTAGTTCTACTTTCCCTTGCTGTTAGGTTACATGGTTGGTCTTAGAAGAGCAGAACTTGACCCTTCATCATCTAACAGAGAAAAGGGACTCAGACTTCTCAGTTTTACCTCTTGTACACAGAACAGTGCCATCTTTAAGATCAACTGTAACATGGATATTATGATCATAATGGCATAACATCTGAAAGATATTCTTAGTTTTATAAGGTTTGTGCCATGGGAAGTTTCCAGTGGTGAAACTATCTTATACCTGGCCCCTGACACTAAACCACCTTGAATGAATTCTACCTCTGCAGAATTAGAAATTCTTAGATATGGAAGGGAACTTAGAAACAATTAAGGTGTGTAGTAATTCTAGAGGGATCACAACTGGTGGATCTTTGGAACTCAGGAATTCTGAGCTTCATTGGGCTGAGCTGATTGCGTGGCCATGCTCAATCTGGCATCAATAATATAGTAAGTCCCAAGAAGGGGCCTTGAGGTAGGGAATCAGGCTGCCTGGGGATTAGTGAACTGTCTTTGGTTAGAAACTGATGATCAAAACTTCTCTGCTGATCCTAAGTGGGACTGAGCCCATGAATAGTTACTGCCTTCCACTGAGAAGTTTCTTAAAAAGGAATTAAAAAAGAACCTAGTTTAATTTCTTGTGAACCTAAGATCCAAAAAAAAAATTGACTATTCAAACATATACCTAATTGTTAAGCTAAGACTAGAATAGAGATTCCTGTCTTTGTAGACAATAAACTTGAAGGCAGGGGCTATCTCTTATTTTTTTTCCTTAGTGACTAGACTAGTGATGGGGGGTGAACCCTGAAACTATCCAAACTTTCCTCTGAAAAAGGCCCAAGGGGGGAATGACATAAACTGAGATCTTTTGTGGGAATAGGATGTATCTTACCTTCTAGGGAGCTCTCAGACTGTGGGAAAAGCCTACAAACTCCCAATTAAGTGGTTTTATTCAGTTGGATATCTTGGTCAATCACCCTCAATTGAATTGCCACAGACAATTTTCAGTGGCTCAAAAGTCCCAGTTAAGTAATCTTATTCAATTTTAAATTGAATTGAATATTAGTCTCTCAGGAGTTGGTCCCCCCCTAGCCCTACATGCCCAGATATATTTGCAGATGTCCTAAAACAGGACCTTGCCCACTGTTTAGATATCTTCTTCTCAGTGTTAACCTTTGCTATCTTCCTAACAGGACCTTGCCACTTACAAGTCTATCTTCCTAACAAAGCTGGTGCTAATAAGTCCCTTTTTGCCACCCAGATTTCAGGTTTGCGAATTCTTTTACATTGGACCTGCACCCAACCAGAGGGGACTCCCTACCCTAATTCTCACACCTCATCACAACTACCACTAACCTCATCATTTGCACCTCATCAATAGTACATGGAAAATTTTTGTTGTTCAGTTGTTTTATTCATATCTGTGACCCCATTTGGGGTTTTCTTGATAAAGACATTGAAGTGGTTTGCCATTTCCTTCTTCAGGTCATTTTACAGATGAGAAAACTGAGGCTGACAGGGTGAAGTAACTTGCCCAGGATCACAAACCTAGTAAATATCTGAGGCTATATTTGAGTTCAATGAGTTTTCCTGACTCCAGGCTCAATATTCCATTTACTCACCATTTACTTGCCCACATGGCGAATAGTTGGTATTTAATAAATGCTTAGAAATTGTCTTTTAGTCTTATTTATAAGATATTTCCTGCCTCTACAATAAAATATGTCTGGACTACTGCCCTTGAACTCAGATTTCGTAGAGGGATCAAACTTGTTGTTGAATGTCACAGACTGACTAATGTTGTGTTCTCATTTTTTCCCTCCCCTGCTAGTTCATCTGTAGCAGCTGCTACCACCCAGACTTGCGGAACACATGCCTGTTTTCATGTCTTTGGCTGCTATTGTCAGGGACGTCATTTTAACGAAATGTACCCCTGACAATCCATGGCAGCTTTGTGTCATTATACTGAGTTAGTTTGATTTCCCATTTCCAGATAAGGCCTGTCAGAGTTCTCAGTAAACACTTACTTTATAACAATATATTTGATACCCTCCTAAAGGAGCCAATGCTCTCTTGTAATAAAAATTTGATTTAGACATTTGAATATTTATCTTGATTAAATGATTACAAATACTGCTACATGTAAATAGATCATTCTGCTGGAAAACATCTAAAGAGGAAATGGTAATAATAACTATTTCTTCCATTTATAGAGTAGAGACATTGTGGTATGAGTGTTGCGCATGGAATTAGGAAGATCTGGATTCAAATTTTGCCTTTGTTATTTATTAGTTTTGTTACTCTGGGTAAGCCTTTTTATGTCTGTGTGACTAAGGAACTACAAGGCTTATCTACTGAGTTGTAGTAGCATTGGCAGATGAATTTCTTACACTGGGAGTCCCTCACACTATGAAATCATAGAAACAATTTGTGAGCTATAGTTTTGATTTCTGAGAAGAAGAAAAATTTTCCTTTTTCTTTTTCAATTTTAAAAATAAATTTTTGTTATCTTTTTTTTAAACATTTGATCATTTCCCCAGTATTCCTTCCCAGAGCCATTCATTATAACAAAGAATATTTTTTAAAGAAAAGAAAAAGAAGAGAAAATGAACCAGCAAAGCTGATCAATGTCAAAAAACTGGGAAAATATAGGCCATGCACCATATCTGTGGACCTCTCATCTCTGCAAGAGATAAATCTTCTGGGGATATTGAATTTCATTTCAATTGGACAATTATGTGTGAACCATTATAGCTCCATTTTAGAAATGAAAAATTGAGAAGATGGAAGGAATAAATACTAGATGGTTTAGTGGTCTAGTCCTTCAGTTGTGTCCAACTTTTCATAACCTCATGGAACATAGTGTCTGTCTGGTTTTCTTGGCACAGATATTGAAGTGTCTGAAGTCAGATTTGAATTCACATTTTCCTGGCTCCAGATCTAGAGATCGGTCCACTGAGCTATCTAGCTTTCTCACAATTTAATATCTTTAGTAATTGTTTTGTGTGAATTAGTTTTGATTTCTTAGAGATCTTACAAAATCCTCTAGGGCAGAACCATATTCTTGTGCTACTACAGAGCCCAGCCCATTCCTGGGCACATAATAGAAACTCACTTAATAAATGGTGGTTTTGGAAACTATTCCAAAATACTCTTTGCATTTCTTCTTTGACAGCCCTGCTCCAATTCCTTCTTTCTAATTTCGCATGGATTTTGATGGATTGTATGAGGATGCTTTAAAATCAGGATTGGATTATTGCAGCTAGGAGACACCATGATTCAGACTAGAGATGATGCAATTTGTGGGGCAGGGAGAGGATGGGAAAGAGTAATCATTCCTGTTTTTTTCTCTCCTTCCATCTTCTCTCCATATCTCTCATCCCCCTGCTATGAAATGACATATGAGGAAGAATAAGAGAAGGAACTTCAAAATGTGATTGAATTTAAGGCTCTGGATTCCTAACTCCCAGTTAAATGTTTTATCCAGCATATCATGTTGCCTTGAATAGTGATTCTAAATATCATTTCATCTCCTCCAAAATCTTTCTTTAAATAGGGCTGATGCATTCAGCCATATGGTGGATTTGTCAAATGTGTCAACATGTTTCCAACATTTAGGGTTTGGTCACACAGAGAGACTATATTAAATTTTGTCAGTGTTATCTCTGATATAGCACAATCTGATTAAAGGTAGGTGGATCAACAAGGCAACCTTGAGTGATACCCTCTTTCTCTTACCCTTCCAAGTCCCGTCTTCATTTAAGTTTCCCTGAAAATTCCACATTGTTTATCAGCCTCTCAAAGGTCTTTGCTACTTTCATCCCAACTCTTAGGAGTTAGGGTGAATTTGATTGGATAAACAATTATTAAGCTAGGTAGATCATGCTAGGTAGGGAAAATGCAGATATGAAAGTGAAAGTCTCAAGGAGTTCATGTTGTTTTGGGGGTTTACAATACGTGCACAGAGGGAAGGTAATTTCAGAAAGAACATGATAATACTAGAAAGAACTTCTGCATCTTTTAAGTGAGGTTCATTCACTAAAACAATTGGAGTAAAACTCGCTAAGATTGAGTTTAAAAATGATGAGGAAAAATGGTTAATTTCATTCTCTATTCCAAGTCCTTCATTTGTTGGCAAATACTTCTCCAATGAGTGATTAAGTGGTACTCAAGCAACCATACTGCAGGGAAGGAAAAGAAACTCATGAAGAAGACAAAGTCAAAGGTGAATTCTTTTTAAAATTTGATAATAGTTTTCAACAGTCACAATTGCAAAACCTTGTGTTACAAATTTTTCTCCCTCTCTTTCCTGCATCCCTCCTCCTACTTGTAATTATGTTGCAGTTCTTCTAAACATATTTCCACATTTATCATGCTTCACAAGAAAAATCAGATCAAAAAGTAAAAAAATGGGGAAGAAAAAAAGCAAGCGAAAACAACAAAAAAGTGAAAATACTATGTTGTGATCCATATTTAGTTCCAAAAGTTCTCTTTCAAAGGTGAATTATTAAAGAATATTCTTTCTAACTAGATGGGGAGGGATGCTGTTGGTCTTCAAATCTGGGTTTAGATTGGAGTAAATATATGGCGATGTTTCCCCAATCTAAGATAATGTGGCAATTCCAAAAATCTTTTCCAAATTTCTTTTTTTTTTTTTTTTTTTTTTTTTTTTTGCGTAGGGATAACTGTGTGGGGATAGACTTAATGAGGTGGTATTTGGCCTTTTCTGCTCCTTCCTCCCTTTTGGAACTTCCTAGGTTTTCCTAGTATTAGACCTGTCTCCTGGGGTGAAGATGGAATGGGGAGTTTTCCTTGGTCACTGCTCTTTCATCTAGACCTCCTCTGCCCAGTTAGGACAATTATTTTGATTTTGCCCTGGGGGCAGTTTATTGGCAATCACATCCAATTGGTCTGTTTTCTTTGGTATTTTATCTAGTTTATATCAGATGAAAATTTAATAGTACAATCACAATAGCTCAAAGGTTCCAGTCAGAAAGAATCCTAACATTGAGAAGAGGTTTGCTTTTCTGTCCTACTTAAAGAAACTTTTATTTTCCAACTAACCCCTAGATTATATTTGAGGAAAGAGCAGGATATAGAAAATGCTTAGGGAAAAGAAGCAAGCTGAGGAGATAGATGCCTCCTATTAGACAGTCCCTGGAAAGAGAAGTTGACAGAAAAGTAGACCTTTTGAAGCTTCCCTCAGTCCCTGAAGGCTGGGTGAGTACCACTGGTAGCTTCAGTCAGAATATTTGTTCTGAGATGTGTGCTGGGGCCCAATGGCCTGCCCACTTTGATTTCTCCCTTCTCTTGTCATACCTCCTCTGCCCTGTCCTTGTTACCTTGATGCCCTTATTTCTTTGTAGTTTAGCTCATTAAGTCCTGAGCTGGAGATTGTCTTTCCCATTGCTCCTGCTGCTGCTCAGATCTGGAGTTTCTACTTTTTTCCTCTTTGACTGATTTCTCACAGTGAATCTGTGAATTTTTCTCAATTCCCAGGAGAGAATCGAGTCTGCCTTCTGAATTGAAGAGCTGCATTGTCCAAATCACTCTCAGGGAATGCTAGCTCAGATGAACCACATCTCTAGAGGCTAGTAAGTTTTCAACCCACTCTTATGTCTGTTGGAAAAGTCTTATCTCTGGGACTATCTGCTATTTTCACTTCCAGATCTCATCTTTCTTACTGTGAGTGCAGTAATTGGTGGAGTACAATATTCTGAATACGGTAATTGGGAATGAAAATATGGGACCATGATCTTTTTTGATTCTCTAGTAAAGTGCTTAGCATAGTTTTTGGCACATAGTAAGCATTATATAAATGTTATCTACTAACATTACTGTCTTTATTATTATTATTTATTATTGTCCACTCTAAGTTAGAACGAGAAATATATAGCAAAGCTCATCAGCTGTTATGGTGTCACTTGAGCTCAGATGGATACTTAGCATTGAAGTGATTATTGGGAGAAGAGGGAGAGTGCCTTTTCAGCTAGTTTTAGGAATAAAAATAAAAATAAATAAGACAATGCTTATTAGTTATATACCAATTATTTGGTAAGTTTCAGGAGAATGACCTTAGATTTTTATCTCAAGCAGTATAAAGACTGTCTCAAGTAGTCTTGATATATAGGCGCCTATATTTTTTCCCCTTCATTTTTGGGAGTTCTCTGATACAGATTCAGTGGAGTTTGGGTTGGGGAATAAACTTCCAATACACAAAGATCCTAACAAGAGAATAAAGACTTTGCTTAATAATATAGCTATTTGTTATGTGTGTATGCAGGCATATATAATAGAACAAAAATCACTGATTTATTCACATTTCTTAGAGAGAGGAAAGTTGCAGGATCTTAAGAAGTAATGCTATATTTTTCCGTGCCACATATAATAAAGGAGTATAGAACTGCAGAGATCTGATATTATAGGCAAGCTCTGTAGCTGCTAACATTTAGTTGACCCTGCCATATTTTCAATCAGACATCATCATTTTCCTTTGAAAGCTATACCACCTGATTAGTACCAGCTTTTCTAGATTCTTATTTTTGATGTGTAACAATCCAGATCATTTCCCTAATTTTTTTCAATGACATCAGTATCTGACTTAATCTGCTCCTTGACATCATCACTACTGATTTCACTAATCATATTGATGATCTTTTGAATACCCTGATTTTTCAAGTTCATCCACCTCCATAATTCTACTTTATATCAACTATGTAGGAGTATGGTCAGTGTTAAACTCAGTATACCCATGATTCTGAATTGTGAAATTCTCTTCTTTGATCACAACCTCCTAACCTTGCACAAGTTTCAATTTCTCTTCATCTTAATTACTCCTCTTACTAAATCAGTCTTCTCTTGTTCACCATTCCTATTCTGATTTCACTTTCTTCTTTTCATAGTTCTTGTTCCTCTAGCTGACCATTTTCATGGGTACTCATTCTTTGTTGAATCCTTATGATTTTATTTTCTCTTATTTTAGTCTCAAACCCCAAATTATCCTCACTACTTTCTTTTCTTGCTCCCATTCTTTAACCCTGTGGCACTGAGAAAGTCCTGAAAACATTCTATTTGAATCCACTACAAAATCTTATTATCTAATCTCACCTGGAATGACATGACAATCTCATTTGTGGTTTTCTTTTCTTATGGTTTTTAGAGTTTCATTAGACACAAGTGTTGCGTTTTGTCAACATTTTCAACATTATTGGTACAATTATATGATTTTAATTAATTATAATCACATTATTAACATAACATAGTACATTGTAGAAAATAAACATTTGGAAGTTATTGGGTTCTAAAATCAGGACTGGAAGGAACTTAAGAAGCAATGTATTCCAAACTTTTCATTTTGCCCAAGTATCATTCCTTGGGATACTGAATGATCTTCAAAGTTCTTTTCTGCTCTAATTCCTACGGTAGTCTTGCTGCAAACTCAGGGATGCCTAGATGTCCTGGGGCTGACTTCTAAGACTGGCAAGAGAGAAACCAATTTTTTTTCGACTTATCCTCCTTCACATCATTTTATGTGGCTCATTACTAACAATCTAGCATATAGCACAATTCAGTAGCTACAAAGTACCACAATATTTACAAGGAATGTCTTCAATACTACCATAACATTTTTGTAAAATCAATTAATTATTATTATTTTGCTTACCAAATCTTGAAGATAGTTGGTGAGCTCCTTCAATCTGTTATACTGAAAATTCCAAATAAAAAAGTTTAGTAAACTAAAAACCATTAGCTTATGGGGTTTCCTCATTTTCCTTGGGATTTCCACTTGGGAAAAGAAGAAAAAAATTGTCCTGAGAGTTTATTATACACACATCAATGAGCCAACTAGAAGAGCTTACACTCTTCTGCATAATAGGACCTTATCATTGTCTGGCAAGTATATAAATCTGGCTAAGACCACTGGAATCCATTAAATCAATTTAAGTTAAAGAACCTGGTAAAGTGCCACAAAAGTGAGAAGTAAGCACAACTTTCCTGTCAAATGATTTATAAGACAAAGATTCTGTCAGTTCTGACAAGGTAAGTTTACTATGCTCTCTCTACAGAAAATCAGGCCAAAACCTAGATTGTATTCAACCAAATTGGTTGTTTTTAGCTCCAGGACTCCCAACTCAACAATGGATGGAGAACTTGGAAGACCTTCACTCTAGTTCTTATTTTGCCAGTGTGTATCTTTCTCTATGGTCTTGGGCAGGTCATTGAACTATTCTGGGCCTCAAATTCTAAATAAAGATGATATCAAAGGTTTCTTCAAATTCAAATATTCTCTTATTCTCTTATGTATAGTCTATGATTCTATTCTCCAAGTCTTCAAAATCCAAAATATTAAAAAAATTAAATCTTGAAGTTTTCATTCTTGAATTAATAATAATAATGAAAAACAGGACTCAAAAAAACTTCATTAAACCGTCTTTATTAAATGTCAGATTTGGTTGATATAAACATTCCATTAATTAAAAGTAATGTTTCTTTAGTAACAAATGGACAAACATCAATAGCTAAGACTAAATATTATTCCCATCCCACACAGAGGAGATAATCCTTACAGATGCATTTATATTTATCATATAATAATATAATTCTCTGGAAAAATATATTGCTTTCACTATTATTTACCATATTGAGTATAAGCTAGAAAGAGATGTATTGAAATGAACTAGCACCAAGATAATGATATTTCCTTCTTTTGAGCAATGTACCCAATGAAATAAATTATTCAGAATAGGAATTTTATTTACTTTTGTCCAGATCTATGATTTCATCGGTATAGGGAATTGCTAGGCTGCAAATTCTCTACCAATGAAATCAGAACACATCTCTAAGTTTCATCTTAGAGACCTGCACTCTCAAGGAATCATAAAAGTTTAAGTGACTTGACCATAGTCACATAGCTAGTATATATTAATAGGCAGGTTTGATTTCTAAGGCAAATCCTCTAAGGCCTTTCCTTCTCATTAATTTTATAAGCATCAAACAAGATCCCCTGTTTTACATTACTATACTATATGCTATATGCTGTATATATATGCTTTTATACTATTTCTATAAATCCAAAGCATATTTTGGTAGATGGTGGGGTGTGGTGGGTTGGTAACAAGGGTAGTTGGAAGAAGTGTCATAGGAAGAACAAACTTTCATTTTTGATTCAACTTAAAACAGTTCCTGCCAATTTTAATACATTCACATCATACTTTACATGTTATAGAATTTTCTTCTCCAACCCATGTCATTATAGGTGAAATATCAATGATTATAATGAACTCTAATATTTAAACAAAAAATTAATGACTGCTTTGCTAGATATCATGATCACAGTCTTTAGGAAGCTGAAAATGAATTACTTGGAGAAAAACTGAACTTTTAAAAAGTGGGAAGCACTCTGATCAATAGAAAAGTAAATAGTATCACACACTAGCAACCTTTTCTAATCCAAGTTACTGGAATCCTTAGGTGATAATTTGTCGATTTATTACAATAATACTTAAGTGGAGTGAGGTTAAAGGTATTGAGAAATGGTTACTGCTGAATTAGAAAACATTTCTGGGAATAAATAACTTGATTTAAATCCTTTTCCTTTCCTTAAATTCCTTTTTTGTCACACAACAACCAACCAGGTACTACTATTACAGAAAGTAACTGTCATAAATACTTAATAAGTAATAAAAATAGGTTTTTAAAAAGGTCTTGAGCAGAATTTCTTGGTAGTGTGACCAAGAAAGAAATATATATTTTTTAAAGAAATATATTTAAAAAGCAATATTAGAAGTTATCCATTCAGATATGAAAATAATATTTTGTGTGTGTGTGTATTCACATACCCACACCCCTATGTATATAGAACCATTTCTTTATAAGCTTTAAAGTGTATTTTACACAGCTGACATTCTCCTTTAAAATATTCCCAAGGTCATCAAATAGGTACTTAGTGAACTACAATCGTATGACTCATTAAGATTTAAACAGAGATTTTCATCTTTTCAGAGCAGAAGATTCTATACTGTTTTGAATGGCCTGTCATGAAGCTATACAGTGGCAAAGAGATTCCTAAGCACCAAAGTTTTTAACTTTGAACCAAGATCAAAACAACTTTTCAACTGGAAGCACTTCCAGATTATAGTTGTTCAATCAGCTGATTAGGTGTAATGAACCAATATGAATTAAGTCTATAAACCAGTCTGGATAAAAAGCCCAGTGGACTGGCTGGAGCTAGGATATGAAGGTGTAAGTGGGCTATGAAGCAAAATGGAGGTCAATGAAAACTTATTCCCATATCACTCAGTTCAGTAAATTTTGTCCTATTGAAGAATGTTTTTTTTTTTTTTCCCAACAGAAATAATTTTCTTCACTAAGGATAAATCTTATTTCTTTAGGGTTTTGTCATTTCCAATGTGCTTCTTTAGCACCATGAGATACTAGTCTAGAACCTTAGGTCTGATGTAGGGGGAGCAAAACAAGTCTTCAGCCTGAGTGAGGGTGTCTCCTGCCTAGTAATCTAGACAGAACACAAATGTAGGTTGTAGTCCTCACCAATGGACAGGTGGCTGCTCCTTCCTCCATATCTGGACTGTTTACGATGGATGAAAAAAGTGTCAGGTTTCGGCTGGGAAATCCCTGCTTCCTGGCCATGGCTGCAGCCCAGGGCTTCCCAATTTCTCTTTCTAGGCAAACTATTAATGAAATAGGTTGATATAAGGCATTCTGGGAAGATGGTGGAACATGTCAGAAATTTTCAAATTGTCTGAATTTCCTTCACAAACACCCAGAGAGTCACTATGAAATGAATGTAGGGCAGCAAAAAGATGGAAGATTCTGTAATGCTATGGGTGATTTCCAAGTGAATATGTGAACATTTAAGGCAAGCATAAGGTCTCAGGGGTTTCCAATGAAAGAGCAGAGTCTGGCAAGCAGACTTATCAGAGGATGTTTATCTTTGTTGGAATTTGACTGTTCCTTCAGATTGGGAATTCATCAGCCTATTTGCTGGTGGTTTTTTTTTTTCTCCTAATGTACCAGTTTGGATGAATACTGAAATGATAGATTGCTAGGTGGCCCTCAAGCAATCTGTCAATTCTCTGCTGGTACTAGTTTAGGAAGGCTACTAGTAAATTTACGGACAACATTTAAAAACTGGGTGTTAAGTCTTAACAAAAGAGAAACCTGGAGCTTAATATCATTTCTCTGAAGAGTTATTGAGATTTGGGAAACATTATGGACAATGCTTATTTCCTAGAAAGGAAAATGCTGCATTTTAAACAAATTTTAAGGACAGATTAATGTCAGATAAAAGGCTTGTTTCAATGAAAAGCCTGATGGAATTTCATGGGGCTTGACTATAGGGGCCTTGGCACATAAGCACTATTGCCTATTAGCAATGTATTCTGATGCAGTTTTTTTTTTTTATGAGTTATCCCCATTACTAGGGACAAAGTTGTATGTAGTCCACAGCATTTATAATTCTGTTATATTTCTCTGAAAAACTTAAAAAGAGAGCAGTTAAAATGTAACTTGGCTTTTCCATCCTTTTGCTGGTAAGAGAAACTATAATTTGCCTTTGAATTAGGAAAAGATACACATATATATTATATATATATATATATATATATATATATATATATATATATATATATATATATATATATATTTTCTTATATTGTCCAAGCAATTGCTTCTTATCTGAATTTTTAAAAAGACAGAATTTTGGATCTGGAAAGAAAAATGGAAATGACGATAGTCTATTCTGTTTGGTTTTTAAAGCCTTTCACAACCTGATCTCCACCTATCTTTCCAACTCCATTGGACTTTCCTTCCTCTGCTATCCAGCCAGACTGGCTTTCTTGCTGTACCTCACATATAACATCTTTTCCTATCTCTAGGCTTTTGCATTGGCCATTCTCCCTTTCTCTCTTCACCCCTTTCTTAGAGTCCCTTGTTTCCTTAAAATTTTAGTTCCAAGTGCCACTTATATCAAGTTTTTCCAGATCCCTGTCCTTGGTGCTAGTACTCTTCCATATTTATTTTATAGGTTTTTCTATGTATAGCATGTTTATTATAAAAATCTTTGTATGTTTGCTATGACATAGTGTTTAGAAAGGGGAACATGGAGTTTAAAGGATCTGGATTCAAATCCTAAGACTCTTACCAGTTGGGTGGCCCTAGACAAATAATCCTTTTTATTTGTTTCCTTTTTTTGTAAAATAGGGTTGGGTGGACTCAGTAGCCTTTAAGATACATTCTACTCCTAAAACTATGATTCCATTATCCTAAATTTTTATCTATGCTTAATTTTCTCCCTTGATAGACTGTAAACTCTTTGAGACCTGGAATTGTTTAATTTTCCTCTCTTTATCTCCAACATGCTTGGCCCAGAGTGAGCTCTTAGTAAATGCTTGTAGGTTGATGGAGGAAGTAAGCTTGGTGTAGTGGAAAGAGATCTGGTCAAGGTGGGATGGTTCTGATATTAGCTTCAGAGAATAATGACAGCAAGTTTCCAAGATTGGCAGCTTCCACTGAACCTCCCTTACTCAACCCCTTGGTATTGTACCACGATCTTCTCTGACACATTTGTGTAACATGTAGATCCTTCCCTTTTTAGACACAGTCCTGCTTCAAATCATGCCGACTCCATCTTGTTCTGTATCAGCCGTTTTGCTACAAATGATCTCTACTTAACTGCAATATGGAGACAATATCTAGTGTCCTTCAGGATCTCCTTTTTTATTGGTTAAAAAAAAAAAAACTTCACTACTGAATCCTGGGAAAATTCTTCTTATCTGGTCTAATAAACAGATTTCTTTGATTAATGAGATAAGCCAGAATCACATAATAAGTCCCTTATCTATTTCCAGTAACAAATAAAAACCAATTTTCTCCAGAGCATATTGTTCTTTTTTGTATAGTCACCTGGAATTTATGAATAACCTTTATGAATAAACTTTTAAAAAGTTTCCCAGAATGTTACTTTTAATAAGATTTAGCTTATAAATGCTGCCCTAAAATTTTGTATATAAGGAATCTCTCACATAAGGCTAAGTGCCATACACTTTGATATCTGTCCTGTCTGGAATAAATATCTTCTTGCTTCATTCTTAATTGACTCCTTAAAGTTATTATCTGACCCTGACCTCAAGAACTAACATTGGTGAGTTGTAACTCTCTTAGGTTTCCCTTTCACCAAATTCTATGACATGCCCATATTTAATTCAACCTCCAAATCCAGAAGAACTTCCTCCTAAAGCTTGCCTAACAGATGGTGGCTTCTCCAATTCTGTTTAAATATCTTCAGTATATATTATTGCTATTTCTTACTTGGGAAATTAGGGTGAGAGTAAAGTTAAGGACAGCAGGGGAATTGGGTTATAGAACAATATGCAGGAGAATTGATTGTAATGATATTTTTTTTAACCCACATTAGAGAATAATTAGTACCTGCTTCTAATTTGAAGAAGTTTTGGTACTGTCTGGTTTATGAGGAAAGGAATTGTTCTTTAACATGCCCATTTTCCCTTTTTCTCTCCCACCTTCCATTCAAGTTACTGTGTCTTGCTGCTTCATAAGACTTGATTCTTTCTTAGTACAAAAAGTTGGCATTGTTAGTTATACTGCCTTTGTGTTCATCTTCTCTTGCTATTGCTATCCTATTCTGTCTCCATGGTACATAAGATGCACACACACACACACACACACACACACACACACACACACACACACACACAAACTCTATCGATATTCCTATTCTAGAATTAGGAAAGCTACAAATTAGAGAATTGCTTGCTTGCTCAAATTCCCATGAAATAGAACCCAAGCTCCAAGTCCAGATCATATGTGTGGATATGTTGTTTGCTAGAAGTTTTAAGATATTATGTTAAGAATGGATGAAATTTAAATAAAAAAGAGGAAATGTCAAAAATCCAATGAATTTGGGTCATTGATGCATACATCAAAAAACTCTGCTTGAATTTTAAGGCTTGATAGAGTTAACTCAGAGTGAGACAGTTTGTCATATTTTGGTCCAGTTCAATAAGCACTTATAAGATTATGAGACTCAGAACAAGAAGACCAAGACCTGCTTGTCAAAACACATAAACAACAGTAACAAAATCAAGTGAATATCAGTGAATAATAAATCAAAGTAAGCTCCAAATGAAGCCTGGGGGGGGGGGGGAACTATGGAAAGGAGAAGAAAAACAAGGAATAATGAAAAATCCCTCTAAGCCAAATAGGAAAAAGTAAATTCAATAGAGTTTCTTCCAGAGAGAGAAAGAAAAAAAGGATCTGATTTATCTATTTATTTCTCCCATCTCCTTTATTTCTCCTGTGTTCTTTAAGTGCCAGAAACAAAAATAGGATGGGGGTGGTGGCAGAAATTCAGATGTGAACTTATATCTTAGTCCTTGTTCTCATTCTAAAGATAGTCTCAGAAGCTCTTTTACATTTAGAGAGACAGTAAGTAAAAAGAAAACAGGGGGGTTCTATTTATTTTGAAATTAACAAAAAGTAAGGAGACTTTTAGATATTTTTACTCTGGGATTCTTAATGTAAATTTGTGTTACTGGCTTCTGTGATTGTTACAAAATCCTTCTAGACCAGATCCTTCTCAAGATGAGCTGGCTAAAGAAGCTGCTCTGACTTCTGCTAGATCCAGACTGAAGGACAGAGTGACCTGTGAGCTCAGAGATACAACTAGAAGGCCATAAGAATGGGGAGGGACCCAGACCTTCCCAAAGTATTATTTCTTCTCAGACCAATTTTCACAGGAACTCAATATGCAAATAAGACATCAATGGAAAATTACCTAAAATGTATGTAATGGTGGATAGGAGTGAGCATCCAGCTCTTAGAAAATGTATTTAGAGGTAATGCAAGTGACAAATGGCCTCTGTCTGTTTATATTGTAGGCAAGGCTGCCAAATTATTTTTGTGAACTTACTATCAACAGATGTGATCTTAAAATATAAATGGATATTCATTTTCCAGCTCTTGGGCTCTCTGATACATCATACTTTTGGAAATATATTATGACAAATAAAAAATGAAAACTGATGTTGCATGTGATTGCCAGTATATAGTGACAGCAAGATGAAGATTCTTGCTCCATCAATCTTAAATTATTATTTCAAGAAGCCATCTTGATAGTTTAGATTTTTTTCAATGTTATAAGCACATTAGGTGTCTAACAATAATTGTAATGCCCAGTAGAGGCTTTTACTCCATGTTGCTTGCTGTTATTCTAATGAAAAAACAACAGTAGTTTTGAAATAATTCATTTTAAATTACACTAGTTGCCAAGGAAGATGAGAAAAACATATTATTTTATGGTTCTCAATGGTTAACTGTGTAATGCTAAATAAAATGTAAACTGAAGTAAACTTTTAATGTAAAGCAATTTGTCAAATCACATGACCAGAACTAACTACTGATTTACTGATTTGTTCCTTCTGATTGCTGAAAGGAATTGGGAATGGGGTTGAGTTTAGGTGTAAGGGAGACATGGTATAAGAATGTGGTCAAAGGAAGGAAAATATATGTCCACACTTACGGCATAAATTCCCTTTTGCTTCATGATCAATTTAAATTTTATATCAGAACATAAAATCTACTGATAGAAATATGATGACAATTTTACTAGTACTTATCAAATGCTTGCTGTTATATACTTCAGCTGCAAAAAATTGCAAATTGCTGTTATTGAGTCATTTTCAGTCATGTTCATTGACTCTTTGCAATCTCATTTGGAGATTTCTTGGCAAAAATACAGTAATGGTTTTCCGTGTTCTTCTCTAGCTCATTTTACAGATGAGGAAACTGAGGCAAACATGGTAAAGTGATTTGCCCAGCGTCATATAGTTAGTATCACAACTTCTACTTTGGCTTCTTTCTCTTCCTTGATCACTATTCAACCACCATGAGAAAGTCATACCATGATTATACAGGTAGGTCTTCAGGGACTTAGGACAGAGATTGATTTTTAATTCATTATAATAGTCTTTAAGGGAATAATTGTGTGCTTTTTATGTTTAGAGTTACAGTTAAGTGTTTGATGCCAGCTTTACTGGTACATCAAGACTAAGGCTCAAGATCCCAGGGGTCCTGACATCCAAATCAAATTTTTTTTTTGCATTTCAGAGAGACTCAGAATCTGATAAAAACTTGTGGTGATGGTGGGGAAGTGACAGAGTCTCATCTCTTCTGCCAGGTCTCTAGGCTTGTTTGCTGTGACACTGAGGTCATCTAAAAATACTCTTCCTACAAAACAGGATTAAGTATGAGGGTTTCCAAAGGTGGAAAGCCCTAACTTTTCTAAGTTAGCACTTTTTAATTTATGTAAAATAGCAGAAAGTCTGATTTTTGCAAACTTTTACATGTTGGCCAGAATACAGACTGTTTTGTGGGCTCCTGCCAGCATTCCCTTTCTAGTAGCTCTTAATGTAAACATTCTTATTTGTAATTCTGACAGCTGCTTGACAGAGTAGATGAATGGATGGAAAGTGGCAAAAATACCCCCCTTCCTGTGATACTGCAGAACATTGAATTATATGCTATTGAGATGCCAATAAAGGAGGCCATGATAAACAGAATAACCTTCAGTTAAAAGCTTGGCTCCCTTGTGGTTCTCCCTGCCTCCTATTTTTTATAGCATTTTACTTTAGTTCCTATTCTTGAATAAATTAATTGAATATTTCTCTTTAGTCTTCCTTGATATCATGCAGTGTTTAAACAATGAGTTTTCATTCTGTATTCATACAATCAATAATGCTTTGCTCTCTATTTGTTATTGAAGGGGTCAGTTTATTTTTCATTCTATATATTTGGTCAACGCCTCATCTGGGTGAAATAGAAATCTATTTGGCTCTTCAGGGAGCTAAGATAAGATCCATTGCTATTGATCAGTATCTCTTAGATGTATAATGTGCAAATGCAATCTCAGAATTGCAGTTTTCTTTGTTTATACAAGTAGTAAAAATAGTTGTGTATAGATTTATATTAACTATCATAGAATCAGGAGAGTAAGCATGACGGCAAATAAAAGGACTCTCAATTTGGAGTTAGAAGCTTTGGGCTCCAACGCTAGCTCTGTAATTGATTGACTTAGGAAAAAATCACAACTTTTCTGGGCCTCAGTTTCCTCATCTGTAAAATTCACTTCTCCTTGCATAGGATGTTCCATTTCTTATTTCTATGCCCTTTTCTTGACTTTTGCCCATGTTTAGAATGTAGTTTTTCCTCATTTCCCTTTCAAAGAATCTTCTTCCTTTCAAAATAATTTAGGTACCATGTTTTTGATTATTCCAACTACTAGATTCCTTCCTCCCAAACAACCCTATAATTAACTATTTTGCATTTACTCATCCTTATTCTTTTTCTATTTTATTCTATATATACTTATATGTACTTATATCTCTCATGAGATTATAAGACTCTGGTGAACAGGAACTGGATTATTCTTTGATTTTGTAAACCCAGTGCCTAACAGTCTGTCTAAGGAACAAACTTAATAAATACTTGTAGATTGAATGTTAAATGTTGGGGTTGGACTATATGACTTCTAAAGTCTAAATCTACGAGCTTGTAATCTCATGTATTATCACAATGACAGGCTGGGTGGTACCACAGTGCACAGAGCATTAGTTCTTGAGAGACAGAAACTTTCATCTTCCAGAGTTCCAATCTGACCTCAGACATCTACTAGCTAAACAAGTCACTTAACCCTGCTTGCCTCAGTTTCTTCATCTGTAAAATGAGCTGGAAAAGGAAATGGCAAACTATTCCAATATCATTGTTAAGTAAAAAAAAAAAGGGGTCATAAAGAGTTGAATACAACTGAAAAGCCACTAATCAAAACCATTTCATAATATTGGAAATACATAGATCTTGTTATATTTAATAAGTATGCAATGTGTTAACCTGAATTTTGAATTTTTCATACATACTTACTTGGTGTGTGTGTGTGTGTGTGTGTGTGTTTGTTTAGAACTGGAAGAGATCTAGGAAATTGGTCCACTCTCCCATTTTATAGATGAACAAAGTGAAGACTTCTGCTCTATCCAATTTTAGAAGGTTCAGTGGGTGAAAGCAAGGCAATGGTGTGGGTAATATGTAAAAATGGTCTTTATCCTCAGGAAAACAAATGGTTAGGGCAAAGTCTTTGGTGAAGAGCCTGGCTTTCTCATGTCCTAGGTTAGCCTGTTTTGCATGATGGTGTTCTGCTCAATCCATGATGTTCAGTTTATATCCTGTCCTGACGTTACTCTGTCTCCAAACTCTGCCAGTCACAATTTCTGGTTCTCTCTGATTTCTTATTTTTCTCACTTGCTTGGATTTTTACTTACATACATTTCCCACTTCAAGGTCAAGACCAACTAAAAGTAGTAGAGATCCTTAGATAATGTCTGAAAATAAGAGCATTGCAAAAAGGACTTGTCTAGTTACAACCAACTCTCCCTTTTTCTCCAGTTAATCTATGTCTTATGCCCTAAGCTGCTAACTTATCTTTTAAGGAAATTTTAAATTACTTTGAAGTGTAAGAAAGAGACACTTTGTTGAAAGAGAGCATTTAATGATTCTGAGGAATATTACTTGAGAGAAGCTCTTAAGACCAGTTTAAGGAAAGCTTCTCAAGAGATCCAACTAAAGTCCATGTTGAGGACATTTAAGGATGATATGAAATAAGGAAAACAGAAGAAAAATGGAAAAGATCCACAGAGGTTTTAATGGCAATCTTTCCCTCTGTTCTCCACCATCAGAATAACAGAACTACCATATCTAGCCTGTAACATCACTGCCCCAGGTGTGTTTATAGAGACCTCTCACAAAGTATGAGAAATCTGAAAATGTATGCAATGAAAGATAAAACACATCAAGCTGAAACTGACTAAAAAGAAATGCCATTAAAGACACAAAATTTGAGAAGTGGCCAATTGGGGAAAAGTGTACATAGAGAAGATCTATACTAAAAGAAATACGATTGTGAGAACATTCAGGTAGCAATTCACAAGGTAACTGATGGATGGGAAGGTAAAATTTCAGCTCTTATTAATATCATAAAGGGTGACTGAGAAAATATCAATAACCACTGACTTTCCTATCTATAAGAAAACTTATGTCTGTATTCATTGATGTTATTCTTGATGAGAGTATTAGTATGAAATAGGGCATTTAACTAATACTTATTGCCTTGGTGACAAATTGACATAATGTGCAGCTAGATGGTATGATAGATGGATCATGGGACCTGGACTTAGGAAGACCTGAGTTCAAATGCATCCTTAGACATTTAATGTGATCCTGGGCAAGTCATTCAACCCTATTTGCCTCAGTTTCCTCATATGCAAAATGAACTGGAGAAGAAAATGGGAAACCAATTCAATCTTCTTGCCCAGAAGATCCCAAGTAGAGTCATAAAGAATTGGACATTATTGAAATGAATGAACAACAACAATAGGAAAACTTTCACTAGTACTATCTCCTAATGAGTCTTTATCATCATGCAAATGACTAAACAATGTGGGAAATATAAATCCCACATGCTAATTGTTTCTTGATTATGAAAAAAAAATCATTAGGCAGAGGAAAACATAATTTTGTATCATATAGCCTCAAAATTAAAATGATTTTAAAGAAGTAGAAAAGTAGAACATTTTCTCAGAAGCAAGAAGCAGATCATGTTGTTGAGCCAAATTTTATGTTGTAAATACAGAAATGTAGAGGGAAGAATAATAAGAATATAGATCTGTCAACAGATTTTATTTTTAGCCTTCCTGGTATTGTGGAAGGAGAACTAGCTGTGGTATTGAGGCATCTGGATTTGATAACCAGCTTGGACATGTTTTAGTTATGTGCCCCACAGCAACTTACCTTATGAACTAACTACCTTCTACTCTGTGATTTCTGGCAAAATGACTTGGGATCATTCTCTTGTTGGTGATCATTTTAAGCAAAAAAAAAATTCTTTTGCTGCCAACTAACCTCACTCTTTGTATCCATACCTTTATACCACTGAAGCATGAAATTAGGCTTGAGTACCAGCTCTTAGAACTGTGATCATGTGTGTCTTAACCTAGCTGAGTCCCAATTTCCTCATTTGTAAAATTGGGGTAATAAGGATCAAATAAGACAATATATGCAAAAGTATTCTGCCATTGAGAAATATTTTATAAATGTAAGTCAAAGATAAGCTAAATAAAATCTTTTTTTTTTTTTTTTTTTTGAGTGATCAACTCCTTGACTCAAATTACATGACCTAGTCCGACCCATTATGGACAAGATAAATGGCCATGATTTCTCTCAAGGATATATGATAAACCAAAGGAATAAAATGTGAACTTGAAATTGTTGGGTTATCTTGTGTCTTAACCTAAGCTGGGAAAATTTGTAGTGCAAATTTGCTTTTGTATTGGAGGTAGAAATCTTGTATATATTAAATGACATGGAACTTTTCTTCTGTGGGAAATTTTAGCAATATGGAGAGCACGAAAGCGAATGACTAGATTTTTATTCACAAAGTACATGTTCCAGTAGAGTGCCTCCCAGTTCCTACTTTAATTGTTGAATGCCTCTGGATATCAGTTTATTGGAAGAACCAAGGAACAATATAGGAGATAGTCAAATTGTCAGAAAGGGAGGAATACAGCAGCTGGTATTTTTTTCTTTACTGAATCCTAATTGTCAAAACATTTAGGATGTGTAGTTGTTGAAAAAAGCTCTTCTGGGCTTCAGGAAGAAAAGAAGAATAAAATCGGCAATATTTGGGAGACAGAAGAAGCTAAAAGTAAAATGGACTTTTGTGAATAATACTTCTGTTGTATAGTAGTGAATTAAGCAATGGCAGGGGACTTTCAAGATGCAGTATCCAGTATATGCTTCTAACTTGCTATGACTTTGGGAATTCACAACTTTTTAGGATCTCTCTTCTTTTTTCTCTCTCTGGATGTGGATGACATTTTCCACCTAAAGTTTATTGGAACTGCTTTGGATCACTGAATTGATAAGAAGAGCTAAGACTATCATAGTTGATCATCATATAATCTTGCTATTGCTGTGTACGTTTTCCTGGTTCTGTTAGCTTCATTCACCATCAGTTCATGTATTTCTAGGCTTTTCTGAAATCAGTTTATTCCTTATTTCTTATAGAATAATAATATTCCAATACTTTTATATACCATAACTCATTCAGTCATTCCTAATTAATGGGCACCCATTCAATTTCCAATTCTTTGCCATCACAAAAAGAGTGGCTACAAACATTTTTGCACATGTAGATTCTTCTTCCTCATTTCTGATCTCTTTTGGAAATAGACCTACTAGTGGTATTGCTGGATCAAAGAGTATGCAGCATGTTTAACATATGTTGCATTACTTGCTGTCTGGGGGAGGAGGTTGGGGAGAGAGAAAGAGAAAGGTTTAAAGTATGGGATTTTGCAGAAGTGGGTGTGGAAGGCTATCTTTGCAAGTGTTTTGAAAATAGGAAACTATTATTAAAAATAAAATAAAGTAATAAGAATATTAACTAAAAAGGGTATACAGTTTGACCTTTGGGCATAGTTCCAAATTGCTTTCCAGAATGGTTGGGATTAGTTCACAACTCCATCAACAAAACATTAGTGTTAGACCTCTCTTCTTATTTGTTAAGTGAATAAATTGAACCAAATAATCTCTAAGTTCCCTTGCAGCTCTATAAATCTGAGCCTAACTGATTATGAAGCCAAAAACCCACTTATGTCTCTTTGGAGGAGACTTTCGTTTTCATTTAAGACCTAAAATGTTGTTTTCAAAGTAACAGAACATAAAGAAAACTTTGTTTAAACAGATTATTGGCAAGATTGTAGATCTAAAATGGGAAAACCTGCATGTTTTACAAACGAGGATCTAGGGCAGGTAGTATCTGTTGATGACAGGATTTAAACTGAGGTCTTCTGTCTTTAAAGTTTGTGCTCTCTTCATTGTGCTACATTGCCATGCCTTTTCTTTTTCTTTTCTTTTCTTTTAAACTTTATTTTATTTTCAATTTATGGAACAAAACAAGCATTTCCATAACACAGAACAATAAACAAAATGATTGCATGTGAAACTGCAAAGCTACCACATCCAATTTGCTATTTCCTTCAAATATACAATAAAATTAACATATAAATTTCTTCTTTTTCCTCTTTTTTTTTTTTTTTTTTTTTACCTCTTCCTCACCTCCCAGTCTTAGAGATAGACCATGCTTCTCAAGGAAAATCACCACCTTAAAAAAATTCTAGGATACATGCCAAATAAATCAACTTGTCTAGCAGTTAAATCAAGCAATATTAATGACCTATCATATACTAGGAATTAGGAGAAAAAATGAGAGATCATTTCTGCTTGGAGGCAGATAGAGGCTATAAAAATGGTTAGTCAGAAGGGACTTAGAAGTCATTTTAGAGATCTCTTTAGAGAGATCAAGTGAGTTTTCAAAGATAGCACAGTGAATGAGTAGCAGGGCTAGAGTTAATCTTAATGTTCATAATGTATGGCTTAATCCATTACCCCAAACTAAGCTCATTGGGATAGGCTATAAAATGCAAAAGAATAGTCATGAAAAATTCTAAATATAGTCTACATGTGACTATAATATAATATGATGGTACTGTGTCAAGTCTAGGAGACTTTGTTGAATCCATAAATTTTCATTCCAATTGTCAAGTGATAACTCATTTAAAGTAGGTTTTAAACTCATTTCATAACTTTAAAAATAAAAAGTAGACATGACTTCCATCATATGTTGCAGTTATTGGTAGAATTATTCCTCTCAAGTACAAAATGAGGTGTTACTTGTAAAGTAGAAATATAGCCACTTTAAAATGATTCTCATCTGGAGGTATGATTCCTTTTTATTTTTGAAACTGTTGTTATTTTCCTTATTTCTTCTCATTTTTAAATTTTTTTACCTCTCTTAGTCTGATGTATTGGAAAGAGCATTAGGCTTTAAGTCAGAAGACTGATTCTAGTGTGAACTCTATTACATAAAAGCTATTTGGCTGTGTAACCTTCTGCAAGTGGCTTGTTTTCAATATTTTTATTTATAGAGATAATAATGGCTGTATTCTCTACCACAGGGAATATTTATTTATCCATGTACATGCTGAATGCCCTCACCTCTGTAAATATTTTGTTTACATATTTCTAGCAGCACCCAGCATGGTACCTCCCACATAGTAAATATTTAATAAATGTTCATTGAATTGGTAGTGAAATATTAAATGAATCAGAGAAAGGCTTCCAGGTCAGTAGATAAATGCACCTATGATGAAAGGATATAGACACACACATGTACAAAAACACACAAAAGAAAGGATTTATACAAAATGATAAAACATACACATTGAGATCTAAAGAAATTATGTGTCCATCAATTATCAAAGAAGAAGCAATGGGTCTTCCTGATTAGGTCCCTTTCTTTTTCTTGGACCTTTACAAATATCAAAGTTGGTTCAGTTATAAGATTTCATTGTAATGTTCTCACATCTCATCTAAAATTGAAGTATTAAGGAGATGGTATCACGCATTATAAACAAATATGCTTTCATTTGATTGCTGATTTTATTTGTGGAATTGAACTTCCTGATTGTTAATTGCTTTTGCTGGTGAGATGTTTGCTTTGATGTTCCATTCTTAGGCTTTTATGAAATAGTAGTCACAGGTGATTTTGCTATGGAAATGCTGACCCTCTAGAGTGTCAGGAATATAGTTAGCTAGAAAGAAGAAAAAATCTTATTTTATATGAATCACAAGAAATAGTCTGATTGACACTAACTCTTCAATATGCTTTAAAGTATCCAGTCTAAACATATAATTTGCTCAGGTTTCAGGGTAGAGGATATATATTCAATGATTTGTTTCTATTTGAGAGTACGATCTTACTGTGACCTGACTGAACAAGATCTCATTTTTATTATCAGAAAAGTTGTTTGTCAATCAAACAGTCAGGGATAATAATTTCAACACAGTTCTTTATTCCTTCTAAAAAATTCAGAACTGAACTAGTACCTATCCTAAAATAATTGTAATATATCCTCATAGAGTATTTATGTATTTAAAAACCTACTAATTATATATCCTAGACCAACAGTTGCTGAATTTTGTTTTGGGGGTTTATGACTATGAAATATACTTTAATTTGGAGAAAGTTCAAGATGAAAGATAATTTCATTATATGTGGCCACATGAGAGACCTAGACACACAATTTTCCTTAGTCCTTTAAATATGTTCAAAAGATATTACAGTGCTATTATGAAGCTTAATTAATGTAGGTAAATTGCTTTTAGATTTCAGGTTGAAAAGTCTCTAGATAAGAATAAAATATTGAGCCAAATTTTATCTATTTAAAGTGTGGGTGTCCTTTCATATCCCAGAATTGTCTGTGATGAAAATTGGTCTATTTTTTCTGTTACATCTTTTCTATACCTCCTCCATCTAAAAAAATTAAAAATTTTAAAATGAAGAACTTCTTTAGTTATATTTAAATAAAAACTTCTTACATTTCATTAACTTGCCTTAAACAATTAAATTTATGATTTTTATAACCCATTATCAGTGGTTCCCATGTGCTACAGAGGAGACCTCAAAAAATAAATTAAAAGTAGAAGAGGAAAATAATTTGACAATTTTGTACCTGATTAATTTGGTTTGGGGGATTGGTGTGTGAGCCAATGGTAATGGGAGTGGGATTTATTTTGGGCATAATCTTGGGGCCTGAGTAATAATAATAATGTACAGAAAATGCAAGCACGGTGAACAGCCTTTAGAAAGTCATTACTCTTATCGTGCAGACTCAGGACTGGGCTACATAGAGATGCTGCCAGAGGAGAACAGAGAGGGGAGAAGCATTCATGACATTTGGAAGAAAATCAATGCATAAATTAAAGATATATAAATTTTCCAAAGCCATAAGGCATTTTACCTTTTCCAAGTCAAGATCATTTTAAAGTCTGGATTTAATACTTTAATTAATGTGATTTTCATCACAAAATTGCAATCCTGAAATGGAACATATCAAAGAAATTTTGTTTCAGAACATTTTTGAAAAGCACATTATTGCTTTCCTGAATAGCAAATGCTCAGCCTTCTTAATCAGTGCTCAGCATTTTCCCTGGAACTCATAATGAAGTTCTCTTTATTATTCCACAAATAATCACTTGGGAATGTTTTTTTCTTCTCTTTTTTAAATGTTGACTGTGGACACCCAGGGTTTACTCAGCCACACTAAACTGCTATAAAAATAGTACCTCTATTTTAGAGCAGAGATTCCTACTCCTTGTGCCTTCAAAATAAAAGTCCCATCTGATATTTATTTATCTTAGAAATTAAAATGAGTTGATATTAATTTTGACTTGGTCTTCTTTAAGGACTTCATGACATACTTTGAGATAATTTGACAAAATTCACATTGATATAGTCACTCAAGATCTACAGAATTCTCACAACTTTATGAGGTAGATAGGTTTTATAGAGAACATAAATGACTTGCCCAAAGTCAGAAATTAAGCAAACTAGGACTCATACAAGATTTTTGGACACCAAACCTAGTTCTCTTAATTTAGTACAATGTCCGCCTCATGTCAAGTGCTTAATAAGCTTATTCTCTATCTCTCTGTCTCTCTGTCTCTATCTCTCTCTCTCTTGCTCTTGCTTGTCTGTCTTCCTCTTTCTCTGTTTGTCTTTCCTCCCTCTTCCTTTCCTCACTGTACCCCTAAAGACTTTACAGCAGGAGTTCTTAGTCCCATTTATGCCATGGAATTTGACAACATGATGAAGCCTAGATCCTTTCTCAAAATAATGCTTTTTAAGTCCATAGAATAAAATTTGTAGACTTTAAAAAGAAATCAATTACATCAAAATAAAAAACCCTCAAGAAACCCTTCAGTTCAGATTCTAGGTTTGAACCTATGCTTTAGAGGTTGCCAATCACTGAGATTATCACAACTGGACTTCTCCTGCTGGAGATATGGTATACTGGAAAGAAGTAACGGTTCAAAGATTTGATATTTACTATTTGTCTTGTTCTAGGCAAGAAGGTTGCCTTCTACAGGGATCTTGTTTCCTCACTTGTAAAATGGGGCTAATGATATTTGCACTACCTACCTATCACATGGTTTCACAAAAAGTGCTTCTAAATTTTTAAGGGCTATCTATGAGATTTTATGCCTCCTAAATGGAGCATGATTCATTTTGCTAACATTCCCAGTAAGAGTTTGAGGATAACTGCAGTGATCATAAAAATGGATTATTTTTAACCCATTAGTCCTGTTCAACAGTTTCTGGAACTGATCTTCTCAGGCTAGATCAATGGCACCTTAGCAAAAGGTGAGTGAAGGGCACCTCCCCTCTCAGTTAGGACCCAGCTAATTCTTTCATAAAACCATAACATTTTAACATTGGAAGAGACCTTGGTAACCAACTAGTCTATCCTTTCTACAAAAGAAATCTCCTTTATAGTAGTGGTCATTTACTCTTTTCTTAAAGACCTTCAAGGCTAAACCCATAAATTGTCACATGGAAAGCAGGCACAAGGGATCTCCATGAATAAGGTTTTTGTTTTTTTTGTTTTTTTTTATATTATTGTCACTTTCACAACTTTTTCAAGTTGTGGTTTCCAGAGGTTTTCTCATGGTCTCTTCTACTTCAGTAAGACTTAGAGAGAGTGACACTCTCCCACACTCCCTAATTTGGGAACTTGGCCCCAGTTCAAATTTGCTCTCTTACCCTCTAGCCCCAATATCCATTCTATTGCCTAGGGAAGTCTGTTATGCCTTTTTAACTTCTTTCTCAAATATATCCCTTTCTCTCCTCTGACATCACCATCAGGCTAGTACAAAACCATATCTCTCCACACCTGGATTATTCTATTAACCTTTTGATTGGTTTGCTTACCACAAGTCTCTGCCCACTCTAGTTCATCCTCTACTTAGTTATCAAAATGACTTTTCTAACTTTTTTGATCATGTCTTCCCTCTACCAGGTTCCCTATTGCCTCCAGGATCAAATAGTAAATTTTCTAGTTAGTATTTGAACCCTTTATAAACTAGCCTCTCCCTACCTTTCTAGTCTTCCTACATCTTATGTTTCCAATCCTCTTTGCTGCTCCAGAAACAATGGGAAATATCCCATAACTCTGGGTATTCTTTTTTGATTGTCCTCCAGGCCTGTGATGTTCTTTCTCATTTTTGTTTTCTGGTATCCCTGGGTTCTTTCAAGTCCGAACTACATTTCTGCTTTCTGTGGGACACCTTTCCCAATTGTTCTTAACTCTATGCTTTCCTTTACTGATTACTTTTTATTGATTCTCTTTTATAGTTTATCCTTTTCTATTTGAAGTGGATCAATGACAGCATGATATCAGGAGGGCAAGATAAAGTGTGCTCAACTGTGGTTTATTCATCGAGTATGATCTCACAAGGTTCAGCCACAGATTAGGGACAAAGAGTTCATTTGAACATCTGGGATGGAGATATCTCTAGACTTGTGCATCTCATGTTATTTTTGTGCTTCTGTTTTACTCATAGAGCACAGTACCATTCTGAACACTTTGCTATGCTGAACAGTCCTGTGCCAGTGTCTTCCATGTCTCAAAATTGATACAGAAGTTCTTCAGAATGTCCTTTCATTGCTTCTTCTGACCTTTCTGGGTTTTTTTTTTTTTTTGCTTGTTGTCTTTTCCATTGGATTTTGAGCTCTTCATAAGCTACCTTGCCTTCTTTACATCTCTAACCTTTAGCACAATGATTGGCCCATTGTAAGGAATTAGTAAATGTTGTTTTGACTAACAACAACAAAACTGTCACTGGTCTTTAAAAGAAGAAATTCTGCATTTTCTCAGACTATATTCAGTTTACTAGCTGAAATCAGATGGTCTTTAGTTGATGAATACATTTAAGAAAACAGCCACAATGAAAGTAAACCCTTTTCTATTCCTTTTTCTCTTCTTCAGAAGACCTTCAAAGGGAGGGTCAATATATTAATTGAGATCTTTACTGGCAGTGGGAAAATCTGTGTTTCCTTCACTGGACAGGAAAAAAGCAGGAAGAGACTATTATATGAACTGACAGCTTTTTGTTGGGGCAACAGGCCATCTTGATCTCATTAACACTTGATTCTATCCAGTCTACCTCACAGCTTGTGCTCTGATTCCTCCATCATTCCTTGTTGTTCATCATTGGGTGTTTTGCTTGAATGACTATTCTCCACCACTTATGACTTCTCCAGCCAATTACAGTAGCCCTTTTGGCAGCACAAAGTCATACTCCCAGATATTCACCTGGGAACTTTAGGTAGTGTATCCTAAGTAGAGCATAAAACTCCTGAGACCCATGGATAATAACTTCCAGAGTCCTAAACACACAGACAAGGCAGGTAACATTCATATGATGCTTTATGGTTACAAAGATAGCGTGGTATATAAATAAAGTGCTGGGCTTAGCATCAGGAAAACCTGCATTCAAAACTCTGCTTCTGATACTTGCAATTTGATTTGAGGTAAGTCATTTCATATTCCTGAGCATTAGAAAAATTTCTAAGACTTATTTAGTAAGCGATAAAGGAGGGAAAAATGGGAATAAAAGAAGGAAACAAGCATTTATTAAGTGACTATTATTTACCAAATGCTGTGCTAAGCACTTTTATTGGCTCCTTTTATTCTCACAACAAACTTGTAAGCTGAGGAAACTTAGCAGAGTAGTTAAATGATTTGTCCAAAGTCACATTGCTAGTAAGTATGTGGAGTCAAATTTGAACTTAGGCCTTCTGGACTCTAGTCCCAGCATTTTTTCCCCTGTGCCACCTAACTACCTGTAGAAGGTTGGGATTGTTTGACGTATTACAGCCACAAATTCATTTTCTCAGTTCATTCTTTGTAAGGTAATTTGGATCTTTTCCAAACACATGTAAATGTTTTCTTTCACCTTTGGGACACTTTGAGACTCCTGCCATCCCATCCACTGTCTTTCCTGAACCAGATCAGCAGCTCTTCCTCCCTATCTTCCTTCTGCATATGGAGCAGGGCTGGATAGAGCAGACAGTCAACGAAGACTTGCCAAACATTCAATGAATGACCTGTCCTTATGGAACGTGCTTTAGAATGCTGGGTTCCTGGGTGGGTTTGAGGCTAATCTTGGAGAATTGAAATGAGATGATAATGTAATTCTCTGGGTGTCCTAGAATAGAGAAATTGTGTTCAACTCATTCTGGTCACGCAATATATAGCTGATTCTGTATTTTTAAAGCAAGGAATATCTAAACGAGCTCAAATATGGGCTCTTGGAAATAGTGAAAATCTCAAGAGGAAAGTAGTTTGTTAAGTGATGCACTTTGCAACAGTACTTGAGGTGTGATCTAGTTGAAATAGATACTTAGAGCACTACAGGAAAGGGTTTTTCTATGCATAATTTAAAAAGTCCTGTTGGCCTCACAAGTACAAACACTCATGTGAATAACAGCAAGAACTCTTTTGAAAACTTTAATGTGAATTTAATGAAAGTGGTAGAGCTGGAACAAGGTAATAGGTCTGATTATGGCCATCATGACCTCATATATATGTAAATGGGAGTATGTTCACTATTTTCTTCTCAGGCATAGGCTAATGGGTTTAGAAGGAGAAGGGGCTTTAGAGGTCATCCAGTCTTCTCCTTGCCCTTTCCTGTTTTACAGAAGAAGAAATTGGGGTCTAAGGAGATTGATTGACTTGACCAAATTTGAATAGAACCCAGTCAGTAAACTGACTCCAGATCAACAGCTCTTCCCATTGCACCACACTCTCCTCTTCTCCAGGGCCTTTTTTCAAAGGAAATCTAGAAGTTAACCTTACTTCTACCATGAAGGTCATTTTTTCTGCTCTTAGTGGTACTGAATCATTGCTCATCCCAATAGCATTACTGACTGCCTCTTGCTTAATGTCTTTAGACATGATCTTTTCTTTTCTCTTCTTTTTTGAAGCAATTGGAGGTTAGGTGACTTGCCCAGGGTCAGACTACTAGGACGCGGTAAGTATCTGAAGCTGTATTGGAACTCAGGTCCTCCTGACTTCAGGACTGGTGCCCTCTCCACTGTACCATCGAACTGCCCCAGACATGCTCTTTTCTGCAAAAATTCTAAATGAGCTTTCCCAGACCTTCCTGGAAAGTTATCCATGGAAAGTCCTAAAGTGTCAGTTAGAAGGGGCTTTAGAAACCCTTCAGACCAGTTCACTTATTTTATACTTAAGGAAATAGAGATATGGAGAGGCTAAAAAATGAGGTCACAATCATACAACCAGTTTGTTATCAGTGAGCACTATGTTAATCGCCTGTGGAATGAGGATATGAAAAAAAAGCAAAATTCATGTCCTCAAGAAGCTCACATTCTAACAAGAAAGGCAAGATACAAACAGCTCTGTATATAAAGAAGATGTATAAGGAAAATGGAAGATAACGTTAGAAGGAAATCACTCAAATGGGAGCAGAGGTGAGGTCAGAAGGGCCTCGTACATAAGGTGAGATGGGAGCTGAGTCTTGGGGAAAGTCAGGAGAGAGAAATGAGGAGGTATCTGGAGATAGAACTACAACTATAACCAAATGTCTTTACTTTCACTTTGAGTTTTTTCTATACCATACTATATTAATACTTTCTATTGCACCTAAGTCTAGTGCTTGGCAAAATCAAGGAAATTAAATTTGTTTTTCAAGCCCTTTTATCACCTCACTTTTCTTTTTAGTGAGACCCTTTTCTCATATATCTGGCACCCTCCATGATTTATCCCTTTTACATTCCCTCCCTTCTTGCCTAGGTCCTGTCTACTCTACTTGGACATGTTTTCTCTGGCAGCATTCCAAACTCAGAATCCTCTCTGAAAATCACTACCTGTTTCATCATCCTAACTCTCCTTTTGCTACCTGATAAATTAAGTAGTGTTCACAACAACAACAAAAATTAAGCATCTACTCTGTGTGAAGCATTGTGTTAGAGATTGTTGCAGATAATAGAAATTAGCCAAGACATACTTCCTGCCTTTAAGTAGCTTACAGTTTATTGCAGATGGATGTAGAGCTCCAACATTACATGACAAGCATTATGTAATAAGTCTTTTGAAGAACTTGGAAATAAAATGCTGCATGAAGTCTGAGGGGAAAGGGTCATTCATGACCAAAAAGATCAGAGGAAATTTTCTGAAAATATATCTTTTGATTTTTGGTCAATTAGGTGATGCAGTGTATAGAGCACTGGGCTTGGATTCAGGAAGACTCATTTTCATGTGTTCAAATCCAGTCTCAGACACTTACTAACTGTGTGGTCCTGGGCAAGTCACTTAACCCTGTTTGTCTCAGTTTCTTCATCTATAAAAATGAGCCAGAGAACAAATGGCAACTCCCCTATTTTTACCAAGAAAATCCGAAAATGGAGTCATGAAGAATAAAAAATGATTGAAAAAATTGAACAATTTGATTTGGACTTTCCAGGGTAGGAATTCAATAGGTGAACTAAGTTCATTAATGGGTGATAAAGTTCTCTTTTCCTGAAAACATATTTGTCTTTGAACTGTGGCTTTGCTTAGTCCAGTGCAATAAATCTTGCTCAGAAAATGTTTTATGACTTCTTGCTACCTACTGAAAGCTTTCTAATCCCTTTAATTGTCATTCATGGCTCTGCATGATTTGGGGAACCTAAATTTACCTTTCCAGACTTATTATCTATTACTCTCATTTATATACCATATACTCAAGTAAAACTGGGCTACTTGCCATAGATATCCTATATTTTTCAATCTTCATGCCTTTTTTTAATTAAAAATTTTTGATTTATAGAATGAAATAAGCATTTCCATAACATAGTACAATAAAAAAGATAATTGTACATGAAATTGCAAGTCTGCTATACACAATGCTCTATTCCTTTATGTAAATTTTTTTCCCTTTCTTCTCCTCCCTCCCCCAGAGATGGCTACCATTAGACACTAATAGATACATAAATACACACACATATAAACTTATTATATGTACACTTCTACTTATTAATTCTTTCTTTGGATGCAGAGAATATCTTTCTTCATAAATTCTTTATACTTAATTTGTGCAATAACTTATTTGCTCAAAGTCATTCTTAAAACAATATTGCTATTACCATATACAGTGTCGTCTTGTTTCTGCTCATTTTGCTTTTCATTATTTTGTGCAAGTTTTTTCATGTTTTTTTCTAAAATCAATGAGTTCATCATTTCTTATAGCACAGTATATTCCATCATAATTATATAACACAACTTGTTCAGTCATTCTCCAACTGATGAGCATCCCTCCAACTTCTAGTTCCTTGCCACCACAAAGAGAGCTCCTATAAATATTCTATCTGTATTCATACTTGCTCTCTTTATCTACAAGGCTTTTTCCTTCACCAGCATCATTCCTTTGTCCAATTCTTGCCTATCTTTCCATCTCTAGTTTAAAGACAACCTCTTCTCTCAACCTTTCTTGATTACCCTGGTCAGGAGTAATCTCTCTCTCCTTTGAAACTATCATATAATTTTCTACTTACACACACACACACACATATATATACATATATATATATGTATATAAGCATACATATATATTTAACTCTAGGTTGGGGACAGGAAATAAAAGGAAAAAAAACTTACATGATAACTTTATTATATATTTATAATGAATGACCAAGTATGAGTTATTCATAAAATACTAGAAATATAAAAAAATGAACAAATAACAGCTCTTATCCTCACCAAAGTTTTATAAGGGAAGATAAAGCACATATACAAATAATATAAAGTGAGGTTAGATGTGAATGTTTAAATATATATTTATAAAAAAAATCAAGTTGTATATAATTGACTTTCAGTTTCATGTATAATTATCTCTCTCTTTTACTATATTATAGAAATGCTTTTTTAAAAAAATTCTTAAGGTCAGAATAAAATAAATACAAATTTTTAAAATTAAAGCTTTTTATTTTTCAAAACATATGCATGGACAACTCTTCAACATTAGCCCTTGCAAAATCCTGTGTTCTAATTTTCCCCATCTTTCTCCATGTCCTCCCCTAGATGGTAAGTAGTCCAATATATGTTAAACATGGTAGAAACATATGTTAAATTCAACATACACATACATATTTATACAATTATCAAGCCACACAAGAGAAAAAGAGAAGCAAAATAAAATGCAAGCAAACAATAACATAAAGAGTGAAAATCCTATGTTATAAACCATACTCAGTTCCCACAGTCCTCTCTCTGGGTGTAGTGGCTCTCTTCATAAAACTGAACAATTGGAACTGGTTTGAATCATCTCATACAATTTTTTAAAAAAGGAACAACAACAATTGAAAATATTACAAGAGATTCCCTCACAGGTTCTCTTGGGAGAGGCATTAATCTTGAAATAAAACTGAAGCTGGCAATGGAATTTTCAGTAACTCATGACCTCTGACTGCCCAAGTCTTGTGGTCTCTGGTACACTTACATTTAAGACAACAGGGAAGGACTCAGAAGAAACAGGCCTTGTGATGTGGACTTATCAATGTCCAACTGCTAGTGTTCTTAGGGCCTCAAGCAGCTGTCAGTATGAGTCAAAGCATGATGCTTTGTTCTCAAAGAGGACCAAAATGATATTACTATGACTGTGACTGATCAGACTAAAACGAGCTCTACTCAAGACTTTCCTTGGATCTCACACACCAGGAGAAAACACAAATATAGATATATAGGAAAGCAGCCCAGGTATTGAGATTTCCCAGAGTATTATTGCTTTGCCATGAGATTTCACCTGTCTTCGGCCTGTCAACACAAAAGTTATACATTATGAGGGCCCCTTTAGGAAATACTGACCTAGAAGTCTGGGCTGCTTTTCCTTATTTAAACTCATAGATTTCCTTGGGATGTGAGGTGATCGTTAGAATGGTTGATGTTTTCTTTGCAGTCATTGTAAACAGCCAATGCCCAGGTTACTGAAAGATCAATGACTGCTTTCCTAATCGTGGTAATTCAAGTATTCTTAATAGCTAGCACTTTCCTAGTATCTACTCTGTACCAGAAATTGGGCCAAGTGCTTAACAAATAGTAATGCATTTGATGTACACATCAACCTTGGGAGGTAGGTGCTATTATTATTCTCATTTTATAGATGAAGAAACTGCAGCAAACAGGTTAACTTATCCAAGATCATACCTCGTGAATGTATGAGGCTGAATTTGAATTCCTATCTTTCTGACTCCAGGCACAGTGCTATTCACAGTGCTACCCAGCTACATTATGAAGCAAACAAGCAGCTAAAAAATGGGTAAGGTCTCCACCAGTTTCTATGGGTCATTGGTGACTTCTCTTGGTGTTCAAATTATCAGGATATTTCTTTAATGAGAGGGGGATATCAGCTAAGAAATAATGTAGTTTAGCTTGCTCCTTTCCCTGTTTTTTTTTTTTTTTAAACAAATGAAAACTGAGGCTCATAAAAGTAAAGAAACTGGCCCCAAATTATATAGCAAAGACAGTTGAGGGATCTTCTGATTCCCAGTCTTTTTCCTATTATGCCACAGAGACTTTCTGTTAAAGAAAATGCTAGGAATAGACTGTCCCCACAAAATCTTTTGTCACCGTAGACCATGTAACCAGGGAACAGGACAAACAAATGGATCCCTTAGAAGTGGCAGAATTTTATTGTGTTAAGTGCTTCAAAAACAAGAAAACACCTGGAAGGAATCTTGACATCATTGTCAAGATTTCAGATAAAAATCTTGCCATTTCTTTTTTGTTGTTTTATTCTTGTTTTCTCCTTGATTTTTCCTTTCCATCAAAATATAGCATTTTTTTTCCTTTAGAAAACTAGGTACATCTTGTCATTTATGCTTTTGAACCTGGCCCATATATTAATTTGTTTTGTTTGACTGCCCATTTGTTACTAGAGTTTCTTTTTCTATCTTTTTTTTTTATTAGAGGAAGAGAGTGATTGGCAATTGTGATGCCAATTTAAAAAAGAAAAGAAAAGAAGGCATATCCCGTTTATACCCTTTGGGAGAGTTTTATACCACATATGTCTATATTTAAATGTGTATATAAGCATTTGAAGGTTCATGATACACTGTCATTTTTTCTTAAACTAGAGTAGGTTCTAACATTATTAATTTAGTAAACTTTCAATCTACATATAATTGTTAATTGCTTAATTATTTACTTAAAAAGGTTTAATTTTTTGGGTACTATTATATACATCTGTGAACTCAGTGATAAGAATCCCATTTCCCGGGGGCAGCTAGGTGGCGCAGTGGATAGAGCACCAGCCCTGAAGTCAGGAGGACCCGAGTTCAAATGTGGTCTCAGACACTTAACGCTCCCTAGCTGTGTGACCCTGGGCAAGTCACTTAACCCCAGCCTCAAAAAAAAAAAAAAAAAAAAAAATCCCATTTCCCGTGAAATAAACAGCAATCTATCCATGTTTTTCATTTTGGTTGACTCTGGTACATGTTCTCCAGGAAGATTCCTCTTCTAAACTTCCATGGTAAATTAACTCAGCCTGCCAGGGATAGAGAAAATGGGATGGTGGGGGTAAGGAGGGTTCTCTGTTTATTTGAACATAATGTATTAACTAATGGAGCATATGGATTGTTCATTAGTTATCTCAGTCTTGCCATATGACTGATCCACCATCTTTTCTAATCACCTTTCTTCCTCATGACATCATTTAGTTTGCTTCTTTTATACAGTTCCTGGTTAGTAATATAGTACCAACCTATGCTCACCATACAGCACTCTGTTGCTCTTTTGGGGACCCTTGACTATAATTCCTCAGACTAAGGTATTCCTAATCTTGTAGCTACCAGCATTCTTGGAGGAATATTTATAAAAAATAGAATTGTTTCAGCATAATCATACATGTAGAGATACATTACATATGTATACATACACATGTAAAAATCTTTTCCTAAATTAGTGAAGCACCTCCCCAAAAAAGTAGCTTTTAAATCATTGAGATTGGTTAATAGAGTAGAAATATTTATTTCTTTGTTTCAAACAAATCAGAATTTTATTTTATTTCCTTCAGGCATTAAGAGGGAGAACTAATTTTTAGAATTAAGTGAGGGAGAAACTACTTCCTGCACTGACAAATACAGTTTTATTTATTATTGAATCACCAAATAGGAACCCATTTGACCTGGGCTTCTGATCACCTTGGGGATTTCTTGTGGGAGCCCTCTATTCTTGATGCCTCTGGGTACAGAGTCTGAAGATTTAACATTTCTTTAGTATAGTAGGCTCTGGATTCAATGTGGGAAGTTACTATCTGCCTGTGCTGGTGATGGCTTAACTGGCACCCTGCTTTCCTATTGCCTATAAGACTTCTAACTGATTTGAGGGGCTACAATTTGGAGTAGAAAAGATCACTGTGGTTTCTCATTGGATTTCTTGATCATTCTTCATGGTGTCATTTTTAGCTTAAAATTTTTTGTTTGTTTTACTAAATAGATTGTGGAAATGGGGTTTTCTGATTTTATTCAGGTAGCTGGCTTAGCCAAAAATCCTTCCTTGGTTTACTCATTTTCAAAATGAGGTTGATAATATTTATAATAAAGGCCTTCCTTTCTTTTAACCTTATTGACTTCGAAGTTCTGGATAATCACTAAGTCTCTCAGTGTCCTAGACTGTATGCTCCAAGGGAGGTTGCTGACCTGTAACTTTCCTAGAAAGTGAAAATTTCCTTATCTGGGAATTCTTTATATCAGTAAAACAACAGATTGAATTCCTATCCCTTTCTTTCCCTTCAAGACAGTTGTGAGGAAAGTGCCCTAAATCTTAAAGGTACTATATTAGTTTTTATCACACTTTTCCCTATTAAATTTTGCCTATAGTAGATGCATGATAAATGATTGTTGAATTGAATTCAATAAGTAACTGAGATGGGAGTATGGAGTATATATGTTTGGATTTCTTACAAACTTTTAAGAAATAGAGTAAATCTTTCTGGCTGTGAGGACAGTGTTTAGAGATTATTTTCCAAAAGGTCCTTACTGCTCAGAAGAAGTTGCAGAGAGTCATTTATTTCTTGTTCTAAAGGCTTACTATTTCTCAAGTTTTAACTTCTCTCATCTGAGTTTATGCTGGTGGGATAGCTAGATGCTATGGATTAATTGTGTCTCTCACAGTTACAGGCCAGAATAGTTTCTTTTCAGTTTGAAAAATATGACAAAACTTAAAAATCATCATTTATTGGTATGATAAAAATATATTCCTCATCTCTTGAAAATGTTATTTTAGTTATAAGCAGCAACACTAAACAATCTCAGCATTCTGTCATTTACATCTTGGGGAGTTCTTATAATTGTGTCAGTTCTACTATCAACAATAATGATTTTCCAGAAGTCTAGTTTCTGATGCAATAAAGCGATATTGTTCTTTTGAGGACATGATCAAAAAATAATTGTGACTCTTCTGAGTTTCTCACATGCAAAAAACATTACTCATTATTTGGTTATGCATCTTCCCCAAAATTTTCCAATAGATTTGTCATCATCTGCTTAGATTTAAATCTTTTTAGCTTCAAAGATAAACAAGAATATGGTCCATATGACATGGATATCCATGACACTCCTGCCCCATCCAAGGCTTAAAGCAGCCAAAATCTTCAAGATTTTATTGTTATTTGGGGGAAAATATTTGTAAAGGAATATAAAACATGACCTACTTTGGGAAAAAGGACAGTTTGCCAGGACTGAGGAATAGAGAATGGGAATAGTTTTCTCACACCCTACTAAGGTTCTTGAAATAGCCCATCACACAATTATGAATTAAATTCACCACAACATTTGTTAAACTCCTACTGTGTGCAAAGGCATTGAAGATGATCCCTATCTTCAAGATACTTATACTTTAATAGGAGAAGTATAAAGGGGAGGACAAAACTTTTGCAGGATTTGATCATTGAAAATACATTAAAGATTTCTTTTGTTTCCAAAAGATTATTTTAGAGTAGATAACAATGAATATGATGAGATTGTCAAAATTTTTTAGGTACCTACTCAGTGTCAAGTATTATAGTAGTCCCTGGGCATACAAAGACAAAGAGGAAATGATTTCTTTCCTCAAAGAGCTTACCTTTTATCAAGGGAAACAACATGTGCACATATCAAAATATATACAAAGTATATACAAGTAAATAGAAAGTAACTTCAAGGTGGGATGATATGTATGGGGACTGTTTCTAATGCACGAATAGCTAGAAAACTCTAAGGTGGTACAGCATGTTAGCATTCAAACAGTTTTGAAGGGAGCTAGGTTTTCTTTTTGTTTTTGTTTTTCCAGTTCTGAACGTAACAAATATTTCCTCCTGCCCCCTCAAAAATGAATGTTCACATATGTAACAGAAAAAGAAATGCAGATCTCCATTGTGGACAGCTTGCTTTTCTTTTAAAGGCTACACTAAATTCTTATTTTTGAAGAAAATTCCTTTGTTGTCTCCTTTCCTTTCCCTTTTCTGCTACAATTTTTTTTTCCTGGCCCACTTCAACATGTCAATCCCTTCAATGGGAAAAAAAGGGAAAAAATCCCTTGTAATAAATATACATAGTCAAGCAAAACAAATTCACACTTTGACTATGTCTGAAAATGTATGTCTTATTCTTCATCTTGAGGCCATCATCTCTGTCAAAAGATAGTATACTTCATTATCAGTTCTTGGAATTGTGTTTGGTCATTGTATTCATCAGAGATCTTATATGTTTCAAAGCTGTATTTCTTTATAATCTGTCCTCCTGGTTTTACTCACTTCAAAAATCTATCATTTCATACAGGTCTTCCCAGTTTTCACTGAAACAATGCTTTTTGCCATTTTTATGATGAGACATTATTCCATTATATTCACATGCCATAATTTGTTCTTGTCGCTTAAAAGATGCCTCCTCCTTAGTTTCTAGTTCTTTGCCACTATAAAAAAATGAATTATTTGCAGTTAGAAATGGTGCTTATTTTAAAAGTACTTTATAAACCTTAAAGTGCTGTACAAGTGCTAGTTATTATTAATTATTTTTGTTATTGATCTTGTTAATCTCTGTCTTTTTGAGCAAGCCAGTTTCATTCTTTGAGCCTCCATTTTTCCTTCTAGAAAATGAAGGGGTTGTTCTAGATAATCTTTAAAGTTCCTTTTTAATTCTCAATCTTATGACTTTATATCACTTAAGCAGAGATGAAGTGGAAAAAGCACTGAATCTGGTGTCAGGAGAAACCTGGGATCAAACTTACTGTTGACATTTAATGGTGGTAAGACCTTTTAACTTTATTAGGCCTACATTTTCTCACCTGTAAATAGTAATTTTTTTTTTTTTTACTATTACAGGTATATTACAAAATTACAGGTTATAGTAATAGACTAGCAATACCTTTAATATCTATTGCTAGATATTATAGGGATCATATGTAAATACTAATATTTGATTGTGAGTAGGCTAATGTTATGATTCTGTACAGTGGAGTTAATGCTTTGTAAACAAAACACAACAAAACCAAACTAAACCCCAAATGGGGTTCCAAAGAGTCACACATGACTGAAACAACTTGACCACTCACCACCACCATCACCACCATTTCTTCCTCCTTCTTCTCCTCCTCTACTTCCTCCTCTTCCTCCTTCTCTTCCTTTTCCTCCTTCTCCTTCACTTTCTTTTCTTCCTCCTCCACCTATTACTGCTACTACAACACCACAAAGCACAAAGTGTAGACCTATTAAAAAATTCAAAGTTGTTTAACTCTACAAAGATTAAAAATATAGAAGAATGAGGCACAATCCAGACAGTTCAGAAAAGTTTCATATTGTGTTGCGAGCTGTCGTCTCCAGAAGCTGCTGGATCGCTCTCTGGGAAGAGATCTGCTGTGTCTACTCAAATCTCTCAGACAGATTCTTCTTCCTGTAGTGAACCGTTGTCTCCAGGCAGTTGCTGTTAACTCTTGTCCTTAGAAGTGACTTCCCTTCCTGCAGAGAGCTCCGTCAAGCCTGATGCAATTCAGAGTCTCCTCCTCTTCCTGGAGTGCTGTCCTCTTTATCCTCCCAGAGAATGGGCGTGGGATAATGCAAGGGCTTCTGGGAAGAACCACTTCAGCCAATGGGCTTGCTCCTTCTATCAAGTCAACCTGAGTTCTCACCTTGTAATTGTCCAACCTGAATTCTCACCTCGTCACTATCCAGACAACCCGAGTTCTCACTTAGTAATCCTAACAATATTGAATACTACAAAATACAAAGCTGAGAAATAATTAAAAAGACAAAGAAAGTGTTAAAATTGGTCTAGAAGGGGAACCTTGTCCACAGAGGGTTGGTGAATCATGTCTTTGAGAAAAAGCGATTTAATTACCTGCTATGATGGCTTCATTGGCAATGATTGCTCATATTGAGTAACAACTAAGGCTCACTAAATTATTCCTTTATCATTCTCGACTTCGTTTTGCTACCTCTGGAGATCCCAGATGTATATCTCTAACTTGTTCACAGAAATGAATTAAATCACCTCATACAATACATTTCTTTTGGCAAGGGACATTTTTTCTTACTTTCTCGAGTCTAGGTTGTAGACACATACCTAGCAGGAAGAAAGCATGCAAATGTATCCTAGATATCACTTTGAATTTATTTAACCCCCTCAAGTTGTGCCGACTCTACTTGTTTTGGGGTCTTCGATATCCAATCTCCTGTTTTATTACCTGGTTCCACTGTGGAGACCTCTCCTACACTCACTTACTTACCCCACAGGGATAAAGATCTGGGCACTCCTCTTCCTAGCTTTTTGTAAAATAAAAATGGTGACTGAATTAGGAGGAAAGCAATATTTGAATCCATAGTTTCTGGACATTATATGAATACAGATGCATTGAGCACTAGAATTTATGGCCCAATTCTCTATCTTTGTCTGGCCCCATTTAGTCTTGAAGTGGATTAGTCTATAAGTGGATTAGAGTATATCCCAGCAAATGTTGTATACTCAACTTTTAATGATAAAATTAAGTTTTGGGATAAAGTAAGACCTTTCAGGAGAGATCTCAGAATACATGGCTTTCTGGGAAGAGAATCTTGAGGACACCATTTCCTGTGCAAAAAGAGCAGAGCTGCATCAGGTAATTAGCTGACAGGAGGCAGAAGATAGCTGGCAGTTTTCTAATGACTAAATTTTGTTGCTCTTTAGAAGCCAAGCTCAGCTATTTTTTTTTTTTTTTAACCTTCACAAGGAATACAACTGCTAATGGTAGCACGTAAATTTTGGTGCCCTGAGGCAAAACTCTAGTCAACCCTTCATAGTTATATCTCTATACCAATGTCTTTTCAAATGATATACTACCTCCATTTTATGTGTTGGCCCTGAACTTTTGCAGAACACTTTGTCACACTCCCCTCCATCCTCAACCTCCAGAGATTTTGCATATCATTTTTTGTGGTTCATCCTGGATGACCACAATGTCTGATATTTGACTTTAGCGTTAGAGGAGGATATGCTGGATGAGTATTAATTTGACACCAGGAAGCAAGAAAAAGATGTTGGCAGGAAACAAGAGTTTTTCTTACTCTTTGGAATTAAAAGTATTTTATGTATAGAAAAAAAAAAACTATTTTTCTTTTTCAGAAGGGGAAAATGAGTATATGAAAACAAGTGATTTGACATTTTAGGGCTAAGGACTCTAACTTTTTTTAAGTCAATAAGGTTGAACAGTCAAGTTAAAGAAATCTATATTCTTATTATATAACTACTTCTCTTAGTCACTGTTCAAAAAAGACTACCAGAAGCTATAACTTAATAAGATAGGAAACACATTATTACTTAGAATTTGACCTGAAAATGCTCTTTGAAATACAGAAGTGACAGGAACCCTGATGAGGCATTGTATCTGTTTCAGAAAAAGACTGTGTCTAAAGCTAATGGATTATGCTAAGAAGGATGGAAGGAATAGGTTGATAAGCCATGCCAGGAATTTTTTCATAACCTGCTTTTAAACTAAAAACTAATAGAATGACCATAGAGCACAGAGAAACATGGCTATCCATCAAAGGGATCGGTTTAGTAATATTGTGAAACTTTTGTAATAGATGTCACTATTTTATCCTAATGTTTGTAAAATTCAGCTGCCAAAATGACTTTTGGCTATACAGTGTAACCTTGACATCAAAGTGTAGGTACAAAAATCAAATTTTTTGTAAAATGATGCCCCCTTTTCCAATCAAGCATCCTAGTTTCCTAAGAAGCCTTGAAGTCATACCACAAAGTTCTTCTGTGAAATGAAATGCTTATATGTATCCAAGGGAGAAAACAATGCTCAGTGATTTACTTGAGACAATGGAGCTGGGGATGGATTATTGAGAGAAAGATAGTGGGAGAAGGGCCAGGCCCATCTCCTATTCCTCAATGAAGGTTTCAGTTGCATAATATCACCTGGAGCTGTCTTTGTCTTTTATTGATGTTGTATCCTTGCTCCTAGTATTTGAATTGAAGGTCTTCCTATAGCTAACATTAACCTTCTATCCACTATATTAATTAGGTCATATCTATATCTATCTCTTTTTGTACCTATAGCTATTCTATCTCTGTCTCTCTTTATCATTTATGTGGCAGGTAGTTGGCACAGTGGATAGAGTGCTGGTCCTAGAGTCAAAAAGACCTGGTTTCAAATCCTGATTTAGACCCTTATTAGCTCTGTGACAAGTCACTTAAACTCTGTCTTTCTTAGTTTTTTCAATCTATACAATTAGGATAATAACAGCATTTACATTGTAGATCTAAATAAAGCAAGAAAAAGCACTTCGTGGATTTTAAAGCAATTATTATTAATGATAAATCATTCATTAATTTTATTCAATAATTGGAATTCACATTTCTATGATGCTTTTTAACCTACAAATCACTTTCCTAATAAAGACCTTGTGAGGTTGGTAGTATAAAAATTATTATTCCCTTTTATAAATGAGGAAGAAGAAACGCAGACAAATAAGTGTGCCCAGTGTCACACAACTTTTTAAGTATAGAGAATGGGAATATGAATCTGCTTCTCTCCTGACAAGTCCAGTGCTTTCATTAATTATGTTATTCATGATTTTGTATGTATACACACATGTGTATATATATATACATATATGGTAAACATCTATGTGCATATATATATATATACATATGTATATATGTATACACACACACACCATGGTATTTCTATTATATATCTTATTGACCTTCCAATTTACTAGATGTTATAGGAGAGAAGAAGGAGAAAGAAAAGGCAAATAAAATATAATCTTTGCTCTTAAAGAATGTGTAATGTTGTAAAGATAGACCTCCGGACAAACATAACTAGAATGCAAAATTGAGTTTTAAAGAATGAGATGAGTAATGCAGAGAAAGTGTTCAAAAGAAGAAGAAATTATCCCAGACTGAGAAAATCCCACTCTTATTGACTTCACATAGGAGCCAGCTACATTCTTCTTTCCTTGGAAGTTTCCACATAATGTCTTTTTGGAAATGATGTAAATATTTAATAACTGACTCTCAAAAAAGGAAATGACACAGTTTTTTTCCCCTGAGGCAATTGGGGTTAAGTGACTTGTCCAGGGTCACACAGGTAGGAAGTGTTAAGTATTTGAGATCATATTTGAACTCAGGTCTTCCTGTCTTCAGGGCTGCTGTTCTATCCATTGCACCACCTAGCTGCCACCTAGCTGCCCCCTTATGACACAGTTTTAAGTTTAATCTGCATTATTAACATTTTCCCCATCACTTTCTTAAGTCTAAAAGTCAACAAAACAGCAAATCAAACTCTGATTTATAATATTTGCTGCTTTCTGTGATATAAATGCCCATGCTGAAAATTTCATGATTCACTCTCCTGAGAACACTTTGGGCTCTCCTGCTTCCTACCATCTAACCACCTCTAGGTAGTTAAGAAAGTTTGACTTTGACTGCAGCTAACATTTCTCTACTTTTCTTCCTTTTTCTTTTATCCCTCCAAGATATGATTTTATTGAAGACATTTTTCTCCATCCTATTTTTCTCTTCTAAATTACAGTATTCACAACACACCTATGATCATTCAATCTTTGTCATTCAATACTTTTGTGTCCATTGAATGCAGCTTTATCATTACCAGTAACCACTCTACCAAATGGAAAGGAACATTTCAGAGAATAACTATCTATTAAAGTTCAGCTTTGGTAGGCTTCTAATTATGTGACATTTCATTCTACCTTAAAAGTTTAAACTCATTGGTGCTTAATTAGGGAAATTAGTTGACAATTAGGAACAGTGCATTGAAGACTCATAAATGCAACCTTAAGTTGTGTTGCTGAATAATTTAACCAAATTCATTGTTTTCACATTAACAATAAATTCCTATGGAATTGTTATTTAGTTTAAGAATGAAATTTCAGTTTGAATAATTAAATGGGAGTTTATACATGCTTATTTGTTATTCTGTGGCAGAAACAGCATAAAAAGTAGAGGATGGTGAAAAGATACACGAAGCAAACATTGATGTTTTGGTCTGGGCCTGCCAACAATTTCCTGGTAGTTTAGGTTTTAGAACAAAATGAGATATGAATAGGTCATCATTTTTTAAAAGAAATTGATTTTTTTTTTGGCTGAGGCAATGGGGATTAAATGATTTGCCCAAGGTCACACAGCTAGGAAGTGTTAAGTGTCTGAGGCCAGATTTGAACTCAGATCCTCCTGACTTCAGGGCTGGTGTTCTATCCACTGTATTACCTAGCTGCCCCTTTTTAAAGAGATTTACTTAGACATTGCAGGAAAAGGATATTTAATATAGACATACTTTGAGGACTTTGAATTGATGGCAGCTTCCTACTTTTATTCATTAGGGAGGCATTAAACAACTCCTGTGACTGCTTTGTACTCAGGCAGCAGATGATGATTCCGACAGCCTGAGTATTTAGTTCCCTAAACCAGCTAAAACCCAAAGCTGATCTCAATTCCTTTCAAGGAAAAATTAGGCTAACTTGCTTAGAGGGAAGAGTTAGGACATAACTCTTTTCACATCAATAAAGTAGTATCCCTGCTTTTGGAGTTCATTCTGATTCTTCTGCTTTCTTTGTGTATTTGACCCCATTTGTTTTGTGCATTTTCCTTATTAATTTCTTAATTTTATTTTTTGCTCTTCTCCACTAACTATAGGTTTAATCTTGGTTTATTGGTTTAAACTTCTGATTTCATCTTTATCAGGAAGTAAGGGTTGAGAAACATCCTCTACTCATGCAGATTAGCAGCTGGTCTATAATTTAGTTTTAGAGAGCTTCCCAAGGTAATGAAAAGTTAAATGACTTGCTGAGGGTCATAGAGTTAGTCTCTATCAGGGAGATCTTTAATTTAATTCTTCCTTACTAGAAGTCTGGCTGTCAATCCAGAGTCACATTTTCTTTTTGGTTCAAATTTTACTGTCTGGAAACCAATCAGGCTTGTTTGTGGACCTAGTACATTGTGTATACATGTAATAGCACTTAGGTTATATTTCAAAGGATTAAGTATTCATAATTACTCCTTTTACTGGAATGACAGAGCATGGAGGTAAAAATGGGAGAGGAAGGACCAAAGTCTTTTCCACTATGAACAAGTCTTTTTTGTGATAGTTTCCCTTTATATAGCTTTAAAAATTAAATGTAATAGTCTTAATATCACATACTCTTTAGGACAGGGGCTAATATAGGATTTGACATTTGAAAATTATTAATGTGTCTCTCTGAAGATGATAATGGTATTCAACCTCTTCCTGTGTAACCTGAAAGCCTAGGAAGAAAAGATCTCTTTCCTTTTGTTTCTGGGGATATTTTGGGAATTTTGTATCTTTTTAAAAAATTATTTTATAATTTTCATTTTTATTAAACTTTTTATTTACAAAGCTTTTCTTTCTTTCTTTCTTTCTTTTTTTTTTTTTTTACAAACTTTTTATTTACAAAACATATTCATGGCTAATTTTTCAACATTGACCTTTGCAAAACTTCTGTTCCAAATTATCCCCTCCTTCCCTCCACCCACTCCCCTAGATATTAAGTATGTTAAAATATATGTTTACTCTAATATATGTATATGTATATTTATACAGTTATCTTGCTGCATAAGAAAAATTAGATAAAGAAGAGGAAAAAAAACTTGAGAAAGAAAACAAAATTCAAGTAATCAACAACAGAAAGAGTGAGAATGCTATGTTGTGGTCCACACTCAGTTCCCATTGTCCTCTTTCTGGATGGCTCTCTTTATCACTGAACAATTGGAACTGGTTTGAATCATCTCATTGTTGAAGAGAGCCATGTCCATTAGAATTGATCATCACATAGTCTTGTGTTGCCATGTATAATGATCTCCTGGTTCTGTTCATTTCACTTAGCATCAGTTCATGTAAGCCTCTCCAGGCCTCTCTGAAATCATCCTGCTGATTGTTTCTTATACAACAATAATATTCCATAACATTCATATACCATAATTTATTAAGCCATTCTCTATTTGATTGGCATTCACTCAGTTTTCAGTTTCTTGTCACTACAAAAAGGGATGTAAACATTTTTGTACATGTGGGTCCCTTTCCCTTCTTTAAGATCTCTTTGGGATATAATCCCAGTAAAAACACTTCTGGGTCAGAATGTATGCACAGTTTGATAACTCTTTGAGCATAATTCCAAATTGCTCTCCAGAATAGTTGGATCTGTTCACAGTTCCACCAACAATGTATCAGTGTCCCAGTTTTCCCACATCCCCTTCAGCATTCATCATTATCTTTTCCTGTCATCTTAGCCTATATCAATGAGGTGCGTAGTGGTATCTCAGAGTTGTCTTAATTTGCATTTCACTGATCAATAGTGATTTGGAGCACCTTTTCATATGACTACAAATAGTTTTAATTTCTTCATCTGAAAATTGTCTGTTCATATCCTTTGACCATTTATCAATTGGAGAATGGCTTGAATTATTATAAATTTGAATCAATTCTCTATGTATTTTAGAAATGAGACCTTTATCAGAATCTTTGAATATAGAAAATATTTTCCAAGTTTATTGCTTCTCTTCTAATCTTGTCTGCATTAGTTTTATTTGTATAAAACTTTTTTAACTTAATATAATCAAAATGCTGATGATTTATGTGGATTTATTTTGTATTCTGCAACTTTGCTAAAGTTGTGGATTATTTCTAATATTTCTAGGGTTTTCTAAAAATACCATCATATCTGCAAAGAGTGATAATTTGGTTTCCTCACTACATACTCTAATTCTTTTAATCTCTTTTTTCTTCTCTTATTGGCAAAACTAGCATTCCTAATACAATATTGAATAGTAATGGTGATAGTGGACAACCTTGTTTTACCCCTGATCTTACTGGGAATGGTTCCAGTTTTTCCCCATTACATATGATGCTTGCTGGTGGTTTTAAATAGATGCTACTTATTATTTTAAAGAAAAGTCCATTTATTCCTATACTCTCTAGTGTTTTTAATAGGAATGGATGGGGAACTTTGTATCATTTAGGAATAAGAACAGAAAAGTTATCCATCCAAATAAGATCGATTAACAGAATAAAGAGAAACTTAATTGCTGCATTGCCCTAAAAATCTAAAGGTAGTATAATTTTTCCTTATTAGTCAAAGTTGTTGTAAAGATCAAATGAGACAAAGCATATAAATATTCTGTAATTCTAAAAGTCTATGTAAGAGCAGCCAGATGGAGCATTCATGGAGTCAGGAGGACTTGAATTCAAATTTGACCTTAGACACTTAACACCCTGGATATATCACTTAACTCTAATTGCCTCACAAAAAGGGTTATATAAATGTCTACACAAAAAAGGGTTATATAAAAGTCTGCTATCATTATTTATAAGTTTTGTTAACATATTTTGGTATCTCCCTTCTCCCAAAAAGCCCTCTTATATATGAAATAATATTTTGGAAAGAAAAAAATATAAAAAAGAGAAAAAAAATGAGCAAAACTGACCAATAAATTGAAAAAGTCTGAAAATGTATGAAGGATATTTTCTCTCCTATTATTCTAAAGGAGAGGTTGGGGATGGGGGTATCTTCCAAAATTTCTTCTTAGAGGCCAGCCTTGTTCTTTGTAATTTTTTCAGGTAATATTATTTTTGCTTTTATTATTATTCATTCATTGTGAATTTAATTTCATTTACTACAAATGAGCTATGCAGATAACTTACAGTGTAACAAAAAAAATCAACCTTAGTAGAAGAGAAGTGGGGAAGTAAGCAGCAAGAAGTTTAAACTTCTCTATTAAGATCATTCCAGGGAGTCAATGCTAAGTGTTCCCTTGAAAATTTTGGCAATCGATCCTTCTTAAGATACCTCTTAGCTGATTCTATCTATCTATATGTTGGCTCGGTTCTGAAAGAATTTGTTGCTTTAGTATACAGAACATCCTGAATTACTCCTTCGTATTTCCCTTGCCTTGTGACAAGGGCAGGGTAAATAGGATGCCGCATTAATAAAAGGAACAGGCTCTAATCCTTTAACATTACTGTAGGGTGGGGGAGAGGCTGGTCCTTTCTACCTGCCATCTTGTCAGATCCTCCAATGTGGGCAAGCTTAGACCTGGATTCCAAAATTGCCTTTCAAGCTTTGTGATTTCTTTCTTGAGTAGGTGATTAAACATTTTCCTATGGTGACTATATACAGGATTTGATAAGAACTTGTGAGTTTGTGAAATTGAGAAGTCCTGGGTTCAATGAGTAGAACTGATTTGTTGTAAGAGATGCTTCTGCACCAGACAAATCAGTTGTTGACAGGAGAAGGGCGAGCTTCTGGCTTGTCCTTCCACAAGTCACTGGTGTTGAGGGAGTAGAAGGGATATGTAAAATGCCTAATGAGCCATCCTGCAAACTGCATCATGTTCTGATAGGCATTAAGCATCAAATCTCAGCAGACTATTACTGAAATTATGTTAAATTGCTGAATACTTCTAAAAGTCAGTTTGTCACTGTAAGCTATAAGTCTTTTATGTTTAGCATTTGTGTGTGTGTGTGTGTGTGTGTGTGTGTGTAGGGATAAAATCTCTTTCTCATGTACAATTTATATTGTGCACTGAATACCTTTTCATTCTTCTCCTTTGGGAAACTTGTACATGAGTCCCTAAACTAATTTTAACAACTTGTTCCCAGATATCCACAGTAGAAATTTAATGAACTGTTGAATATAAGAAATATCTTCCAAAACTGAACCTTATCCCAGATGCGTGCCTGGGTCCAGAGAATAGGGACCTCTTTGTAGAGGAAAGGAAGTGGTGAAATCCTTAAACCCTAGCAAGCCCAGAAACACTATCTTAACTGAGGATAAGCAAATATATTTTTCAATAAAATTGAAAATTTACTTAATAATGCGATTTTTACACTATTACTTATTACATTATCAGGATGATATTAATAAGTTCAGGGATGACTAGCTAAAGTTCTTTCTTTTTTTCTGGGAAACATGATACTTAAGTTATCTCTGTGTATCCTGTCTTCAAGGCCATGTACTTTGTCTCCTATGGAATTCATGTGATCTGTTAATGTTCTTGTCCTTTGCATTTCTTCTGCCAAAGTTGTCCTTAATATACATATTTTCATGTTTCAAATCTTTTATTCTTGCTCTCATGGTTTATTCAGGCAGATTCTTTATCATATATATTCATTATTTTTTCTTGTAATTTCTCAGTGGCAATCTAGCTCTCTCTTTTGTTCAGTTCTGGGCTAAATTCACTGTTCATTTGCAGTGTTTGTCTCAGACATATGTATGTATATGCATACACATACATCTTGATATATGTATGTAAATATATGTGTATACATACATACATATATGCATACTCTCACACAAATCCTGATTGATGAACTTTTCAGGATGTCTACTAACTACATTTCATAGTATGAAAAATATATATTCTACATACTCTTGGTTTTTTTTTCTTGTGTAGAGCAAAAGGCCAACAATTTTAAGGAATTACATATCTCAAAAGATTCCTAGTATCCCTTCAGGTTTCCCTGCCAATTCCTATATTAATTCATTGTTGTTGTCTGATCATTCAGCCTCTCTGTCACTCCATTTGGGATTTTCTTGGCAAAGATACTTGAGTGGTCTGACATTTATTTCTTCCAGCTCATTTTATAGACGAGAGCCTGAGGCAAACAAGGTTAAGGGACTTGCCCAGGATCACACAGCTAATAAGGGTCTGAGGCCAGATTTGAACTCAGAAGATGTCTCCCTGACTTTAGGGCTGGTACTGTAGCCACTGTACTACCTAGTTGCCCATCAACTAATTAGGAAGATACAATTCTACAGTTAAATTTACATACTTCTTAACATCCTAGGGCTGAGGTCATATAGGTCCTATTTAATGCAGTGTATGTTTATAGAATCCCCAAAATCTATTCTCTTAGGAAAATCATGGATTTTCTCTGTCATCTTCTTAACAAATCATCATCCAGGCTTAAATACTTTGAAAGGCTAAGAAGGCAGCACGGTACAGTGGGAGGTATATCTGATTTGTATGGAGAAAACTTGGAATTTGGACTTACTTATTACCTCTATGGTCTTGAGAAAGTTATTTAACCGAGGTAGCATACTGTAGGGGACAGGGGAGTAGTCTTGGAGTCAGGAATTCAGATCCTCCCTTTGACATTCCTAGCTGTGTGATTCTGGGTGAATAGCTTACCTTCTCTAAGTTTCTTCATCCCTACAATAATGAATTTTGACCTGATGGTCTCTAAGGTTCCTTCTAACTCTAATGATCTTTTTTTATAAAATGAAGGCATTGAACTAAATAACTATTAAGGTACTTTTTCAGTTTCAAATGCATGAATTCAGTACTTTAAAAGGATGGTTTTAAAATTAGTATGTCTTTTTTTGGGTTAAAGTGTTTAAAAGTTCTTGCTAATATTGATCTAAAAGCTCCCTCCCTTTAACTTTTAACCATTGGTCCAACTCTACTGTCTGGAGTCAGAGAAAAATAAGCCAAATTTCTCTTCTCATGACATTCTTTCACATAATCAGAGAGAGAATTCTCCCACTCTCCCCAAGTCTTTTTTCTAGGCTAAATATTCCCATTTCCTCTAACTGTTCTTCTCAAGAAATGGTTTTGCATCACCTCATTATCGTGGTATCTTTCCTCCAGTCATGCTCCAAATTGTCAGTGCCCTTTCAAGAGTGAGAAAAAATGAGCAATTTCCATGGAATTAAAGATTCTAAAACTCCCAAAGTTTTCTTGACAAGGAGGATACAAGAATAATGTGACTAGAATATTACCATCTGTGAGATTTATATTTAATGGAGTAAAGCATGATCTTTTCTTGATGGAGCCAATTAATTAAACTATGATAAGCTCCACGGCTTTAGCTGTAGCAGAGTCATAGTTTTCTTCTGTAAAAACTAAGGCAAAGAATGGCCAACTTGCCCTTAATTTGTTCTTGATCAAAAGGGGAAATCAAGTAGGAAATATTTTGTAATATTAAGTGCTAATGAAGGAAAATACTTGGCATTTAAAAATGATTGCATATGTGTTGCTCTGATCATAGTGAAAGGGGTGCCTTTAGAGGCAATTAGTAAAATCATACCTGATTTGGAACCCCTTTTATATCAAACCTGATGAAAGGGTCAGCCAGTCTTCCTTCAATATCTTCCTTCCTATGATGAGGAACTCACTACTTTTGGAAGCAACTCATTTCATTTTGGGGGAACCAATAGCCATAAATCCACACTTGCCTATATTGAGCAAAACTCAACTCAGCAACTTTCAATGAGGGATCTTTGTTCTGTCCTCTGGGGTAAGGCAGTACAAGGATGACTGCTTACCTGCATGATAGTACTTCATACACTACCTTTCTAATTTGTTTCTCTAGACCAAAGATTCTCACATCTTTCAATTCTCATGTGGCATAGTGTCTTGGTCTCTTACCATCGTATACTTTCCCTAAAATGTGTTACTTAGAGGGTGTCACATTTAGGACAGAGGGCTGTATAAGAACTATCTTATTCATTCTAACCACTGGGATTCTTTTAATATTGCTTAAGAACATATTTTGGGGGAGTCAAGCCACAACTTTGATTCCTATTGAAAATTTAGTCCACTCAGATCCTCCAGGACATTTTCCCATAAACAGTCATTTAGTCATACTTTCCCTTGTCAGTACTTTTGTGGTTGATTTTCCCCCCTTTAAATGGTATTTAATTTTTTCCCCAATTACACATAAAGACAAATTTTATTATTTACTTTTATATAAAATTTTGAGTTCTAATTTTTTTTCTCTTTCTTTCCCTTCTCTTCAAGATGGTAAGCAATTTGAGATAGGTTTTATATGTGTGCAATCACATAAAACACATTTTCACAAAGTCATGTTGTGAAAGAAAAAATGGAATAAAAAAAACAGACTAAGAAATAATATGCTTTGATCTCCTTTCAGACTCCCTGAGTTCTTTCTCTGCATGTGGAAAACATTTTCAATCATGAGTCCTTTGGACCTGTCTTGGATCATTGCATTGCTGAGAGGAGCTAAGTCAATCATAGTTATCATAGCACAATGTTGCTGATATTGTGTATAATGTTCTCCTGATTTTACTCACTTCATTTTGCATCAGTGCATGTAAGTCTTTTTTTTTTCCTGAAATCTGCTTGCTCACTATTTCATATAACATAAGAATATTCCCTTACAGTCACATACTATGGCTTGTTTAGTCATTCCCCAATTGATGATATCCCCTCAATTTCCAGTTCTTTGCCATTGTGGTTTATTTCTTGAACCCGAGTGGAGGATTTTATATTTATCTGTTAATTTTCATCTTTTTAAATTTGAGCAACAATGGTATCTCTGCTATCAAATAATCATCAAGCAGTTAAGTGTCTAATTTTTGCTTACTATGCATGTGATTTCCAAACCCAATGGCATTTTTCTGTTCTCACATCCTTCATTTTATTTAGTTTGCAATTATTAAACATTTCTTTGACTGATTTGTAGCTCTGGACATTGTTAACTACTTTGTCCATTTAGGCTTTTTCTTTTCTTAGCTCCAAACTTTAAGCTCCAGTTCTCTTCCTACCTCTCTACTTATTCTCTGTTTCCTTTCCTCAATTCTCATCCTTTTTTCTGGCTGCTTCAAGGAAATCCTCCCCAACTTTCTGTTCCTGGCCTTCTTTACTTCTCCTTCTCTATACTTTCTCCATGGAATATCTTATCATTCATAAGTCTTTGTGTCAGAAGGGGGGTGATTGTGTCCAACTTTGTTATTTAGTCAATAAGAAAACTGAGTCATGAGGGGGTTAAATGACTTGTTAAATAACACATAGGTAGTAGATAGTGTGGATTTGACTTCAGATCCAGAGTTCTTCCCACCCTTGTGGGGCTGCCATGGCTTTAACTAATATCTCTAAGTCCCGAATTTCTGGAGCCAGCTCTCATCTCCCTTCTAAAACTTGAACTATATCTTCAACTGCTTATAGAACATCTCTACTTCTTAAATACTATTACTAGCTGACCTGTTCAGGTGAGATTAAATGAGATAACTTAAGGAAAGCATTTTATGAAACCATGGAGTAGTATGCTATCATTGCTATATCTGAATGTGTGCTCCACAATTTCAGTAATATAAATTTGGTTATGTTTTTGTTCATATTTCTGGAGTGAGATATTTGAAGATGTGCTTCAGTTCATTTTAATTACTGACTTCTGTCATGTCTCTCTAGTATACACTTTAGAATCATCATAATGAAGTTTATTTTAAAAAGTTAAAGTAATGGTTAGATCCTCAAACCAACATTTAATTCTGATAACATTTTTTAAACTAAAAATGGTTCACCCATTATGTACATTTGCAACAAAATATTTTCTATATGCTAATTCATTTGCTCCTCAGAATAACCCTGGAACATATTGTAAAGTTATTATTATCAACCTCATTTTACAGAGAGGGAATTGAGACTCAGCAAGGATAAGACCCTTGCCCACAGTCACACAGTAAGAGTTGAAAATAGAATTTTAATCCAAGCCTTGTGACTTCAAATGCAGTGCTCTTCTGTTATCTTACATATTAGTGAGTACATTGTAGAGAAATAGTCTTTATTATAAAAGTTGACATTCACTTATTTGTTCCCATGGGAATGCGTGTGCATGAGAGAGATTGCAGATCTAATTAAATATATGAAAACACAGACTCATTATATATCTTGTTTATTATAACTCTTTTCCATTTATAATGAACTAATCATTCATTTCTCATCATAGCAAGTAGTTCATAACTTTAATTAATTCTTTAAATGACACATTCAATTAGCACAAAAAATCTAAAACTCCACTTGACTTTCTCTCTTAATCAAGAAAAAATTAGGAGCAACATGGTCATTCTTTGCTCTTATTAATTCAGATTCCATGAATTTCCATCACTAATGTAGCGATGTACATACTTGGAGGAGAAATGGCATCTTTGTTGTTCCTTGTTCTTCATTTATGTTTTCATTAGTAGTATTATCTTTATTCCCCAATTCATATCCAGGAATATATTTAAGCCATTTGTCTTTTTATGAGAGTTAGTTTACTTAAAACTAGATAGTAATAGTTAATAGACATTGACAAAGTACCTTCTATGTGCCAGGCACTGTACTAAGTGCTGGAAATACATATATGAAAAAGAAAGCAATCCCTTCTGAATATTATTGTTCTGTAAGAAACAACCAGCAGGATGATTTCAGAGAAGACTGGAGAGACTGACATGAACCCGATGCTCAGTGAAATGTGCAGAACCAGGAGATCATTTATACAAAGCAACAAGAAGATTATATGATGATCAATTCTGATGGATGTGGCTTTCTTCAATAATGAGATGATTCAAACCAGTTCCAGTTTTTCAATGATGGAGAGAACCATCTACTCCAGAGAGAGGATGGTGGGAACTGAGTGTGGTTTACAACACAGCATTCTCACCCTTTTTGTTGTTATTTGCCTGCATCTTATTTTGCTTCTCTTTTTTTTACTGGTTTGATTTGATTTTTTTTGTGTGGCATGATAATTGTATAAATATGTATGCACATATTGTTTTTAACCTATATTTCTACCATGTGTAACATATATTGAACAACTTGCCATCTAGGGGAGAGTGTGGGGAAAAGGGGAGAAAATTGGAATGCAAGGTTTTGCAGGGGCTAATGTTGAAGAATTCTTCACGCATATGTTTTAAGAAATAAAACTTTTAATAAAAAAAAGATGTTATAAGAATAAAAATAGGAAAAGATACCTGATGCCATGAATATTCACCCTTTTGGTGAACTATGTAAAGAAGTTTTTTTCTTAGAGAGCCTAAATTTTCCTTTTTTGTTGTTTCTACTTATTGCTCCTAATTCTTTTTCCCTGAGGTAAAAGTTAACAAGAATGATCCTTCTACATACCAATCTTTTTACTACACAACAGCCTCAGCCAGATATCCTTACTTCCTTTACAGAAGGGATGAACAAACTATGGCCTATGGGCCAATTATAGCCCACTACCTGTTTTTATATAATTTATAAACCAAAAAAAAAAAAAATGTAAAAAACAAAGCAAAATATTGTCACTTCACTGGCTGTACAGAAACAGGGAATGGATTGGATTTAACCCATGTGCTGCAAAGTTTTTACTGACTTCCTTGCTTTAGATAATCCTTATATGATATGGATTCAAGATGCTTCACTAACATTTTCTCAAAATTCTCAAAATTTTCAGCAGACTTCCTAAAATATGGTTCCTGGAGCAGAGCAGAGCACTCCAGATGTGGTCTGGCTAGGACCAAGTTCAGCATTATCACTGGATCCTTGCTCTTGGGAGCTATTTCTTACTTGACCTAGTCTTAAGATAGAATTTGCTTTCTTGGCTGTCACATCACATAGTTGATATTTTGATCCTTATAAACACCCCTTTCCCCATGTATTCAGTACTCTTATCTAGTGATATAGTGAAATAGTATGAGAAACTTTGACAAATGCTTTGTTAAATCAAGATAAGCTATATCCACAGCATTTTCATGACTGACCAATTTAATTGTCTAACAAAGAAATTCAGTTAGTTTGACATGGCCTATACTTAATAAATCCATGCTCTGTGTGTGTGTGTGTGTGTGTGTGTGTGTGTGTGTCTATCCCTTTTTTTAAAGATCTTTCTTAATTATCTCTTTGATATACATTTTAGATGCCTCACATGTTGAGGAGAAGCTTGAAGCCATCAAAAGAAGAAAACAGAGACTCTGTTACATTAGATGTATAAGTTGTCTTCTACATGGAGGATTTTCAGGATTTTTCCAGGAATTGAAGCCCAGTTCTCTGATGAATTAGGAAAAATATGGGAAGACTTGTATGAACTGATTCATAATGAAATAATCAGTATCAAAACAACATACTGTTGAACCTTGAGTAAAAAATCATAGCCACCTCCCCTTCCTTGCCATTAGCACTGGAGAATGAGTTTTTAAAAAGAGCCCAGGAAAAACCTTGAATCTCTGACCACCTTTACATACCATCTTCCATAAACGTCCAGGTGCATTATCTCCATCCTTACTAGGATAATTCTCCCTCCTTTTGTGTATTGTTTCATGCCTCATTCTCTCTCCTTTTGTGTATTGTTTCATGCCTCATTGTCTCCAGCCCTCAACCTTCTTATCTTGACCCCTTTCCTGAAAGAATTAAGTAATGATCCTTTCCTGAAATTGTGGCTTGTCTGTCCTCCCACTGTCCTAGCCCCCCTTATCTGCCTTTGTTTCCCCTATAAGATTGTATACTCAGATTATGTATTCTGCTTGCAAACCCTAGTTAGTTAAAACCCTATATGAGTTCCCTGCCTTGGTTTATCTGAGCTGAATGTTTTGGAAAAGAGTCCCAGGAGGTCAGCTAGCTTAAAACTCTCCACATTAAAGATTAAAAACCGCCCTCTTGCTTGCCTCAGTTTCTCTGATAAACAATACAGAATGCTTCCAACAATGTGTAACACTGTGACAATCTTCTGGCACAATACTTTAACAAGGGGCTGAAGAGCTGCCTCAGCTGCTACAGGGCTCATGCTCCTGTAAATGAAAAAAAACAAAAAACAAAAAACAAAAAACAAACCCTAAAGGAAATGAAAATCTAATTGATTACATTGATCTATCTCTGACCCAGTACATAAACAATGGAACATCCAGTAGAATCTAGGTGTAGTACTACAGCTTCAGAAGGTTAGTTACAGAATGCAAGTCCCTTGAAGATAGGTATTAATTTTTTGGGTCTTATTTCCAGTATCTATATAGTAGGAGTTTAATAAAATCTAATAGGTTGTTTGAGGATGTCAGACACAATTGCTGTGCTGTGTATTTTCCTGATTTTCTTTATTTTAGGTTATGGAGTGGGATGTGTGTCTTAGGAATGACTATGTAATAATTATAATGACTATATAATAACAAATGGCATCAATGACTTTTTTTTAAAAAGGACCGATATTCATTTCCACACCACAGGGAAGCACTGGAATAGAACTTCATTGGGGAGGGGGTTGTGGAAAGATGTGACAAAAATATTTGTCCAGAGACAGAAGAAAGGAAGGAAGGTCAGTGGCATTTGGATTTCTCTCATGAGGACAGATTACAAGTTGGATAGAAACTGAAATGTGATAGGGGTAGTCTTTGTCTTGACAGGGTTTTGACCACATTGCAATTTGTGAAGATTTACTGTGACTGCTGCCTTTTGGAAGAGAATAAAGGTCATGGAATAGCAAACTGTCTGTGAATTACTGGGTGCCATTGAGTCTAAACCAGCTTGAATCTGTTCTTGACAGGTACATGCATTGTGTATAGTACTTTCAGATTAAGTTAATGCTTATTTCCCTGTACAGTTCGGAATACTATAATTCAAATATAGTAAGATGCAGAACTTACTCTTCCAACTCACATGGATGTGATCAGGGAGGGTTCTCAGAGCTGGGCTGGTTATGCATGCCTCTCAGGATGCTAAGATACCCGTGGGGCTATTATCTAATGCTGTTGGTTTGAGCTCTTATCTAGTGAGTTTTTTCCTATAATTATGAGCTGACTGTCATTTAGTATGTCAGATTCAATTAGTTTTTAGAAAGGGATATATACTAAGGTGGCATATTAAGTATAGCTGATATTTCTCTCCCACCAAACCAAACAAGACTCCAGGGGAAAGTAATCTCTAATTTAGAGAGGTATGAAATAAGGGGATTCTCATAATTCCTGATTGCTGGAAGTAATTTCTCTTCAAGAGGTGTTCAGGAAATTCTGAGGTATCGTCTTTGTTTTGTAAGGCTATGAATCTGCATTCAATCTATTCTTGGCTCATTGCTGCTTGTCATTGCTATTTTAGAGGATAATACTAGAATGCTTATGGAAAGATGGGAAAACTTAAATCTTCTAAAATCTTCAAAGTTTACAAGGTCTTCCTCCAGCCAAAGACAAAGGAAAAGGAGGCAAAAATCAGTGCCAAATGTGAGGTCTTTTTTTCCTTCTTCCCTTCTTCCCAAAGTTTCTTTTAATGGATTTTAATGCAATGCTGTTATGGATCCAATTTCTGGAATAGTTCAGATTCTAAGTTAGCTTGATAATTTCTAGGACATGATCATTTCCTCAGCCTAAATTTGATTCCTGCGGTTATAAACTTTTAGATGCTATAAAATGATAGCTATCATCATCACCGCTATCATGAATGTTATTAAGAGATAATAGAATGGATACTGTACTTAGACACAGAAGACATGGACTTGAGTTTTGCCTTCTTCACTATGTCATTCTTCCAAAGTAGGAAAATCCCTGGATTCCAATTCCTGGAGACCAGGGTTTGACTCTTGGGTCAGCAACTTAATATTTTTTCTTACCTTAGCAATTTTTTTCCTTTTTCTCAACCTCAGTTTTCTGAGCTATAAAATGAGAAGTGTGGACCAGATGATCTTAAAGGGCTTTTGTAGCTCTAAGTAGTATAAAAATATCTTGAGGAAGATCCAAGATACACAGAATGTCAGGAAGATGTACAGCCCAGTTTTGAGAGAACTCTGCTATAAAGATTTAGAAAATGTCAGAACAAGTCCTAATTAGGAATCCTAAGAAGTAATCACAATGAGTTATTTTGCCAGCTCATGTCAGCAGAAGGAGACTGACAAAGAGGTCCGTGGATACTAAAGATAGGTTCTGGCTGAGGGATATGCCATGAGTTTGTTTCTAGCAGGCAGTAATCAAAAGAGGTCAGAGATTTTGCATCAAGGTAAGAAGAGGTCCCAGGGAGAATTTGATCTTGTGCAGCTTGTGAGAATCGGTGCCGCTTACACAAATAAGACGTAGTTTCAGATCACAGATCCAGGATGGAGTTAGGAGGAGATCTATGTCTAGGGGTAGCTTTCCAAGATGAGGAGCAATATCAGATAGCTAAGTAGAATAATGGATAATAAGCAAACAAATAAATGAATAAATAGATAAAAAAATTAAAAAAGACGGTTAGCAATAATGTTTTTATACCAAGTAATAGCAAAAATTGGCATAATTAAAAGGGAAACTACATTTAAACTACATAGTTACTACTACTATGTAACTACAAAGGTACATAAATATTAAACACACACACACACAAATGTCATAGTGTCTAAATTCTTAAAGAAAAAATTAAAGGAGGTTACATGGAGAAATAAACAGTAAAACCATGATAATAGTGGACCTGAATTTACACTTTTAACTCTTAGATAAACCTAATTAAAAAACAAAAAAATTATAAAGCACAGGACTAATTTTAGAAAAGTTAACTATGATGAGACTTTGGAGATTATTGAAAAAGAATAGAAAGGAGTATACATATTTCTTAGCTGCATATTGCTCCTTCTCAAAAATTGACTACATATTAAGTCAACCTTGCATTGCTAATGCAGAAAAGCAGAAATATTAAATGAAACTTTTATAGACAATAATGCAAAGAATGATATTTAAAGAGTAACCTTTGAAGCAAAGATACAATTTAGTTGGAAATTAAATACTATCAAAGGACAAATCATAAAAACAATGAATGATTTCATTAAAGATAATGACAACAATGAGACAACCTACCTTTTTTTTGGATACAAAGCAGAACTTAAGGGAATATTTTCATAATTCTAAATACTATCATCAATAGAAAAGAGTAAATCAATGATTGATCATATAATTAAAGAAACCTAGAAAAACATAAATTAACAACTCACAGTGAAATAAAATAGGAATTCTAAATTCTATTAGGAATTCTATTTTTTAGGCACAGATGTTTAGAACTACTTGTCAAGATATTATAGAGAGGATTGATTCATTCTTCAAGAGGAAGGATTTAGACTAGGTGACCTCTAAGATCCCTCATAATCTGAGATTTTATGTTTTTTCGAAGTATACTAGTGTTTTGTCTTTTTTGTTTGTTTGTTTCTATGACCCATAATGTGCCCTTCAGAACTCTTGGTATATTTTTCCATATATCCTAGTAGATATTATTTTGCTTTCATTTTTGAAATGTCTATAATTTTGTCAGTGTGAGTTCTCTCTCCAACAATGCAGATTGAAATTTTACCATAAGAAAATATCCTCTAGGTTTCAATTGAGATTTTCTTTCACTTATTTTTTTGGTCCATTATGTGAATTGGATGAGCTGAGATCACTTTGAAAACATAAATGTCATCTGTGTCATACGTAGCAACTCAGCTTTATAAATGCATTTTCTCTTGAATACAGCAATATTGCCTTTGAAAAATTTTTTTTTTTTGCTGTGACTTCTTTAAAAAAAAGTTAAAAGTGTTTTGAAAGCACTGTCCTGCCATTATACTTGTCAGTTGTTTTTGATCAGTTAACCACATGAGAATTATATAGTGCACTTGTTCTTATTCAGAGTGTAAATGAAGGACATTTTCTAAAATATCCCAAAGGGACATGATGTGAAGAATACTGCTTTGGGAATAAGATTTTTACTTGTACTATAGTCAAGGCTTCCACTGAAGTCCTACTTTGTTGCTTTAGCATGGTTAAAAGATGCCCTTGGATTCTCTATGGCTATCCCATTGAAATAAAAATTCTTTGTAGCCTGGACCCCTTTCAGTTGTAGACCCTCTCAAAGCTACTCCAGATTGACAGCACATTTGGAGGCAACATACTCTCAGAACCATAGCTCATGAGCTCCAACCTCTCATTGTTGTTCCTTTTACCAGAATGATGTCAAGGAAAATGTTCTTTAGATATATGTGGTTACGCTCTGGCATGCATTTTACAGCAAATCACTTTCCCATTTTCATTTTATTAAAGCAGTCTTTTCCTCTTTCTTTTGCCTCTCTGTGCTACAGGAAAGGCACCCAGGCATTATTTTATAAGCGGTTATTAGCAGTCAATATTACAGCAATTTCTCTCTGAAATGTTTCCTTTTCTAATTCATGAAGAATTGTTAATCTTTTGACCCAGTTCCCTAGGAGTCTCTATGACTCTTCATTATAAGAAAAGGGGGAACAGTTCAGTTACTTATGGACAGTGATCATGATAGCTAATGTCTATGTTGGAAGCAACTATGGTTTTGTAGCAAGGGTACTCATTCTGAAGTCTTAAGATCTGTGTTCAAACCCTTTGGATAAATCCTGCACCTGCCACTTACTATATGTAACTTCTGGTCAGCCATTTCAACTCTCTGAGCCTCAGTTATATCATAGTAAACTAAAAGGATTGGATTTAGATGAGCTACCAGGTTTCTCTCATAAAAAAAAAATCCGTGGAAGCAGCTAGGTGGCACAGTGGGTAGAGTACTGGCTCAAGACTCAGGAAGATCTGAGTTCAAATCTGACCTTACACACTTACTGGGTATGTGACCCTGGATGAAATACTTAAACCTAATTGTCTCCTAAAAATAAAAAAAATAAAATCTATAGTCTTGGGGTCAAGTATAGATCGTTAGTGTTTGATAAATATTTTTAGAAAGGTGATAGTTTTCACTCCTTAGAAGTCATTAATCAGAGGCTGGATGGTCATTCATTAGCTATGATATAATGGAAATTCTTTTAGTAAAGGAATTGGACCTGAAGGCCACTGAAGTCCCTTCTTTTTTTTAAAATTAGCTTTATAATTATAACATTTTTTGACAGTACCTATGCATAGGTAATTTTTTACAACATTATCCCTTGTACTCCCTTCTGTTCCCAATTTTCCCCTCCTTCCCTCCACCCCCTCCCCTAGATGACAGGCAACTGAAGTCCCTTCTATGACTTTATGATTCCTTTTGATCTTCTTGCCATATCCATGAGGTAAATGTGACTCTGGGAGGAAAAAGAACTCAGATTAAGCACTTCTATGCTCTATTCACCACATCATGCTGCATGTAGTCATAATCTTCTTTCAAGACTCTGCTAAAATCTTTTGTGTACTTGTTCCCAAAAGGTGGTCTCTATGCTGTGTATTCTACATTGGGTTCAGATATTCAGAGCCCTTTTTTAATCAGTGAAGCACCCCCCCTCCCAATTAAATCATTAGGTATTATAATAATGAGTTTAATGTGATGAAGTTGATCACAGAGAAAAATGAAGAAAACAATACTGGAAAACATGGTTCAGAATCAAGAAATAACCAAGGACAAATATTTGCAGGCTAAAGCCTCATGCTCATACATCATGAGTACTTTCTGCACAAAGAGCCAGAGCTCATGAAACATCATTGGTTAGGAGCATAAACTGTATCCTAATAGGCAGGAAGTGACTAGTTATCTATCTAGGATTATTCAGATTATTTTTACATTTATAGGCTGATTAGAAATTGAATCAATTTCCAATTAGAGAAAAGACAAGGTGAGAAGATGACATGAGATTCAATTATAACAGTTTCAACATGACTGTTAAAGCAAACTACTTTGTTTTTCGAAGAGGATCAATTACATCATGAGGTAATATCTTGACTCAGGTGTGAACTGGATTAGAGTGAGGTAGAATTGCAATAAAGCCATCATCTTCACTCTCTCTTCCAGAATCACTGAAGTCCAGTGGCAGACAGAAGTTAAGGATGGATGTGGCAGAAAGGGGGCCAATAAGAGTTCTGAGACCATCTAGAGATATTAATTTACCTCGTCATCCTTTTGACATTTTTAATGACCAACAAGTGCACACTTCATTGAGTGAACCGAATCATATCCATGAAGGCAATAAGGTGACACAGTGTATAGAAAATGGGACTCAGTCTGGAATACTTACTACTGATATCTATGATGTGTGATCAGTCTCTAAGAGCTCCATGTCACCTGTTTCAGCCATCCTCCTGGACATTGGAACAAATTGTTCTCATCTTCCACTGGGAGAAGTCTTCAGATATTTGGGGTAGACGTACTTCTAGCTCACTGACAAGATGTGGCCACTGTGTATGCTAGAGCTTCTTGGAACTAGAGATAAGAGTTGGGTGAAGTGAACTTTTTTTTTTTTTGAGGGGTTATTTATTTAATTTTATAATTATAATTTTTTTTGACAGTACATATGCGTGAGTAATTTTTTTTATATAACATTATCCCTTGTATTCATTTTTCAAAATTTTCCCCTCCCTCCCTCTGCTCCCTCCCTTAGATGACAGGCAATCCCATACATATTAAATGTGTTACAGTATAACCTAGGTACAATATATGTGTATATATCCAATTTTCTTGTTGCACATTAAGAATTGGATTCCGAAGGTATAAGTAACCTGGGTAGATAGACAATAATGCTAACAATTTACATTCACTTCCCAGTGTTCCTTCTCTGGGTGTAGTTATTTCTGTCCATCATTGATCAGCTGGAAGTGAGCTGGATCTTCTTTATGTTGAAGATATCCACTTCCATCAGAACTTCATACAATATTGTTGTTGAAGTGTACAGCGATCTTCTGATTCTGCTCATTTCACTCAGCATCAGTTCATGTAAATCTCTGTATTCGTCCTGCTGGTCATTTCTTACAAAGCAATAATATTCCATAACATTCATATGCCATAATTTACCCAACCATTCTCCAATTGATAGACATCCATTCATTTTCCAGTTTCTGGCCACTACAAAAAGGGCTGCCACAAACATTTTGGCACATACAGGTCCCTTTCTGCTCTTTAGTATTTCTTTGGGATATAAGCCCAGTAGTAGTACTGCTGGGTCAAAGGGTATGCACATTTTGATAACTTTTTGGGCATAGTTCCAGATTGCTCTCCAGAATGACTGGATTCTTTCACAACTCCACCAACAATGTACTAGTGTCCCAGTTTTCCCACATCCCCTCCAACATTCATCATTTTTTGTTCCTGTCATCTTAGCCAATCTGACAGGTGTGTAGTGGTATCTCAGAGTTGTCTTAATTTGCATTTCTCTGATCAGTAGTGATTTGGAACACTCTTTCATATGAGTAGATATAGTTTCAATTTCTTCATCTGAGAATTGTCTGTTCATATCCTTTGACCATTTATCAATTGGAGAATGGTTCGGTTTCTTAAAATTAGGGTCAGTTCTCTATATATTTTGGAAATGAGACCTTTGTCAGAACCTTTGTTTTTAAAAATATTTTCCCAATTTGTTATGAAGTGAACATTAAAGGTGAATGAACAGCCCAGAAAAAGCCTGGCAAGCCCTCATATCAAAGGTGCTAGTTTTCCCTGCACACCCTTACTTCTGCAATGCAAATGGCAGTAGTAATTAGTAGTAATGGTAAGTAGTAAAAAGTAGTAATACCTTTGTGATATTGGTCAAATCACTCAACTTTGTTGGGGCTCAGTTTCCTTATTTGTAAAATGAAGGAGCTACTTTAGATGACTTCAGAGGTTCTTTTGACCTTTAAGTCAATAATCCCATGATCCTTGTTCAGTTGGACAAATGTACCTTTAGGATTACATACCTATCTTTTTCAAAACTAATCTCATCATCTTCCTTCTAAATCCTTACTCAAGAAAAACTATCAGTTACTTTTTTTTTTTTTAATCAAGTGCTGTGGATTCTTCCTTTACAACATTTCTTACATCATCCCTTCTTTTCAATGTCTGCAGCCATCATCTTATAGCAGTGGTTTATAGTAATAGCTTTTTTATATGCCTGCTCTCTCTCTCTCTCTCTCTCTCTCTCTCTCTCTCTCTCTCTCTCTCTCTCTCTCTCTCTCTCTCTCTCTCTCTCTCTCTCTTTCTGTGTCTCTCTCTCTCTGTCTCTGTCTCTGTCTCTCTCTCTCTCTCTCTTTCTGTCTCTCTCTCTCTCTCTCTCTCTCTCTCTCTCTCTCTGTCTTTCTGTCTCTCTCTGTCTCTCTCTCTCTGTCTGTCTCTCTCTGTCTCTCTCTGTCTCTCTGTGTCTCTCTCTCTCTCTGTCTCTCTCTTTCTCTCTCTCTCTCTCTTTCTGTCTCTCTCTCTCTCTCTCTCTCTCTCTCTC